>NW_014332912.1:120649-136766 GCF_000341935.2 Cephus cinctus | reverse complement strand
TTGTCATATTAAACTTACCGAGCTTACACTGTGCGATCGAATTTAGGATTGCAAAGAAAAAAAGTATTTTGGGCTATATCCGATGAGTTGTCTCGTTCTAAGCGTTGCTTTGGGAAGCAGCGATAAGTAGCGGAGAACTCTGCCCGCCAGGCTACCCGTTCGTGATCACGTTCAGTTCGGCTACGACGGGATATGCATTATCGACGGAGGCGATGATCACAAAATTCTATTCCCGAACTCGCCCAGCTTACACTGTGCGATCGAATTTAGGATTGCAAAGAAAAAAAGTATTTTGGGCTATATCCGATGAGTTGTCTCGTTCTAAGCGTTGCTTTGGGAAGCAGCGATAAGTAGCGGAGAACTCTGCCCGCCAGGCTACCCGTTCGTGATCACGTTCAGTTCGGCTACGACGGGATATGCATTATCGACGGAGGCGATGATCACAAAATTCTATTCCCGAACTCGCCCCTACGATTTAGCGCCATGTTTTTGGTATCGCCTAAAACCGTAGCGTTGTGCATCTCCCCACTTATCTCTGGAGTTATACAAGAGGATGTATATCTTTTTACTTTTTAGGGGCGGCCGTAGCCCAGTGGATAGGGTAGCGGATTCACGACCGAAAGGTTGGAGGTTCGCGCCCAGCTTCCAGCGGCATTCACCAATGGGTTTTCATATGAAAACTTAAGTGAGTATTTATACGGATTTCGCCCAACACTGTTCTGATTCGGTGTATAAACTTTGTGTAGGTCCCCTCACGCTGAGTTGAATAAGGCCCGTCTGGCAAGGTACATCGCCATCTAGTGTCGAACTTCCAACCTTGATTATTAGGACTAGTTACTGGCACATGTCGTCCCCCATTGGGGATACAGCCATAAGGAAAGGAAGGAGGATCTTTTTACTTTGTTCCTCTGTGGTGATGTAGTCATCCTAACTTAACCTTATCTAACACTTGCACTTGACAGTATGAAAAGTGGTTTGTGGTATGAGATGTTCAACGTGTCATACGGATAAGTTTGTGGAAATATTCATAATTAGTACATAAATTGTAACAAAAATGGATATTGAAACTGAAAAAGTTATTGAGTCAGTATTTCCAGATGGTATACCAGGTAAATTAACGTATATTATAATACAAAATTTATTTTCTATTTTTGTAATGTTTATTTTCTCTATACGTTTTTGAATTTATTATAGAATCATGGAAAGAGAACCCAGATTTTTATCAATACTTAATCAAACTTGGCGGCTTCGATATTGACCAATTAAGTGAGTTTATTTATATTAGCAGTTAATGCTAATAAATGGACTGTGATTAGTAAATATGAAAGAATAATTTTAGATAAAGAACCAGATCATCTAACCGATGAAAAGAATTCTGTGCTGCAACAAACACAAGAATTAGCATTTTCGAATTATAAGACTTTTATTAGAACAGCAGAGAGTTCAAGAGAAATTTTTCAACAGGTAATTAGAATGTAGAGTGAAACAAATTATGTTACAGAGGATATTTACCTTTTATTTATTTTTGTTGCCTAGTTTAATGAAACTGAGAAACGTCTAGATGGACTTGCACAAAATTTACCAGTGTTTGTTAGTAAGTGTCAATCATTTTGTGATGCCTCAAAGGATATTAATACTCATCGACGACTAAATAGTTTGACATTAACACGAAATGCTGAGCTTCTTGAGATTCTTGAAATGCCACAACTTATGGAATCTTGTTTAAGAAGTAATCAATATAACGAGGCTTTGGAATTATCCCAATATGCGAGACAACTTGGTACAAAACATGGAGACATTCCCATTATTGCGGTAAGTACAGTTACTTAATTGTAGGTAAAAGGTTTTTCATATTAAAACTATATAAAATTATTTGGTTATCCAGTCTATAGTGTCTGAAATAGAAAATAGTTGGTCAGGTATGGTGGGACAGGTAGTAAGCTCTCTTAGAGGAGACTTGCCACTTCCAAGGTGTCTGCAACTTGTAGGACTATTACGTTCAATGGATGCCTTTACAGAGCCTGAACTTCGAATAAAATTTCTTCAAGCGCGTGATAGTTGGTTTCAAGGTTTACTGAGCACAATTCCAAAAGAAGATCGTAAGTCAATAAAATATTCTGCAGTTTTTTGGATGTACATGAGAGATGTTAGGACACAAAATATCTTTATATTGCAGCTAATCTACATTTAACAAAGACCATTGAACTATCCCGGATACACCTGTTTAATATAATAACACAATTCAAAGCAATGTTCAATGATGATGACCATATAATCACAAGCCGTGATGTAACAATAAATGAATCAGCTATATTTTATCACTGGCTGGAAGAGAAAGTAATTTCTAATTATATTTCTTCAGAGATATCATTATTAAACATTTAATAACATAGTATCCTTGTAGATATCGCAATTCCTCACTACGTTAGAGCATGACTTGCCAGGAGTAACGTCCATTGACTCAATTCTTGGACAATGTACGTATTTTGGTTTATCATTTGGCCGAGTGGGAGCTGATTTTACAGGACGTATGTCTGACATATTTGTTCGAGTGATTGGTGAGAAATTTAAGACTGGAATTATTCGAACTACAAGAAAATTTGAAAAAGATATGGAAACATTTACTTTAATCAACAAAGTTCAACGTACTGATGTCAAAGTTGAAACATCAGCAAAGTCAGCAAGTATCATTTCTTAATAATAAAATGTAATTTAAAATTAAGAATGTATTAATATATTACTGTCTTTAGGAGAACCCACCGGAACAACTTGTTGAATTTTATCCTCTCGCTGAGTATTGTAATGGGTTGATATCTGCATTCAATGAATTAAGAGTTTGTGCACCCGTTGCATTATCAGAAACTTGTATGCGCCTATTAGAAGATTCGTTAAATAGTGTAGCAAAAGCTATGCTACTATTTTACAAACAGGAACAACAAGTACGTTTATTTTCCAATAAAAAATGATTCCTTATTGAATGAATGTCTATACAATTTCAGGCCTTTACCGCTGCTGAAAGAGAAAATATGATCAAATTTGCAGAATGCTTGAGTAAGCAATTAGTTCCCTATGTGCAGTATTCCATACATGCTATTTTTCCTCCAAGTCAAGTATCTGTATATTTGGGTATTTCAGTGGGACAATTACAAAAAGAGGTAAATGTTTTGTAACTCACAAAACAATAAGAAGTCGTGGCGTAACACTGCATTTACCAAAATAGAATATACTACAACACTTTTGTTTTCATTCAGGGTGTTACATATTTGGATCAAAAGTTCATCGTCGAACCTCTGGCTCTCCTGTTACCAATTAGAACTATAGCAAGAGAATCATTTTTGCCTAAGTTTGCTCCAACAGGTAGCTCTAGCACAGATTCATCAAAAGAAATGTCAGCATCTACTGGCATTTTATCAAAAGAGGATACGACACCACAAACAGAAGTGACTATTTCGAAAATGGAAGAGTTAACAATATCACAAACTGAAAGATTGTCTGAGACAATAACCCAGTCGTCCGAAGAATCAGTTGTTGAAAGTGCAGAGATAGAACAGGATAATGAAGTTAAAATAAATGATCCAAGCGACATTTGTTAAAAGTCTTGAAGCTACTAATATCATAAAGCAAAATTAAACCAATAGGTTGTACATTGCTATTCGTAATTAAATAAACTATAGCTTATTACTTATGGGAATTGACTGGATGATGAAATTTAATGACAGTATAACATTGAAACTTTAATATTCATGAAATGCCTTTATTCGAAATACGCATGTGATTAAGTGTTCCAAAAATGTATAATGAAATGAATAAGACGTAAATGTGAAAATTTCTTCATCCATTTTATATTTTGTCAAAAGTTCAGCATCTTTTGTACTGTAAACATTATCGTGTTAACAAATGTTATACAGAATTAACGCAGAATTCAGTTCACAGTGCATAGTCATTAATTAAAAATTGCATTCTAGCGAATATTAATAGAAAACAACATTGCCAAGATGATATACAAATGCTCCTTGAAGAAATGAGTGATCCCGCAAAAAGAACTGAAATAATTTGTTCATATTTGGTAAAAAAAAAAAAATAATAACTACTGCAGGTCTCTTAAACATTTTCAACGTTTCTTTCGGGAAGAATCGAACAACCGTGTACCTTTTAACTGTAAAACACTTTGCATCACTTTACAAACAATATGTGATAGAGATAAATTTGTTTATTCATTAGTTGTGCCACTTTCTTATCAAATTCACTTTATCCATCGATGAGACTTGGATCTAGAAATTCTTCATTAAACTCCATACTTCTATCATCCTCATTCAAGTCCATCACAACAGGGTCTTCAGTAATATCTTTGAGAACTTCATTGCAATCATCAGAAATTTCTCCGATAATTTCTCCGTCGTCTACAGTTAATCTTATGTTATTTTCCTCTTTGTTCTCTTCGTTGCTTTCTTCTATACTATTTTCATTCATCACATTATTTAAGAGGTGTGAAATATTCTGTGTGGAATGCTCACTCGAATATCTTCTTGTTTTTTTAATATCTTGTTTTATCCTCCTTACTTCTTTGAGCAATTCTTCATATTCATCTTCATCTACATCATTGTTAAAATTTTTATTAAATTTGCTCTTTCTTTTTCCTCTTGGTTCAGCAGCGTTAGTTTGATAACTATGTTGAATCTTCCTACCAAGTTCAGCAAGATGACTGTGTAACTTCTTGACCTCTTGTTGTTCAAGTTTTTGCTTCTCATGTAATGTTTTAAGACGTTTTCGTAACTGATAACAATCTTGGCGAGCTTTTGCATATAAATATTGTAGCTTCGCTGTAGATGGAGATCTGTAATGGTCATGAAGTTTGAATTAGTTTGTTGCTACTACTGTTCAAAAATATGTTTATAAATTATTTAATTACTTACTCACGATTCCAGGGCATATCAATAGACTTTGTGCTAACACTTTCCGGTATTATATCTGCTTGTTCAGATATTGATGTAGAATTTGTTTGTTTTATATTTCTTGTTTTAGGTTCAGTAGGTGAACATGTTCCAATGTTGTCAGCGCTGTCACATTTATTGTGCAATACTTCATTATTACCACTTTTAACTTTTATAAATGTGTACTCTGGATTGTGTTCATTCTTTTGTGGTAAATACACTGTTTCGTATGATTCCGAGATTATAGGCGGTGGTGATGAGTCATACTTTTTATTTATAGTTATTCTTAATATTGGCTTTTTAACAGTACCAGTTTTAGATGCGCATGGAGTTGTTGGAGTTGTTTCAATAATGTTATTGGTTTTGGATACATTTACATTATTCAACTTTGGTATAGGTACCTTATTCATTTGTGGCTGAACAATGTTATCAAACATAGTAAAGATGCATGGACTTGGTTTAGGTAAAATCTTTCGTAACTTAGATTGAGTAACTTGTCCTCCAGAAGGAACTTGGACAACTGGCTGAGAAATATTAGTCATTTGATTTATTTGTGCTGGTATCAATATGACAGGACTGGATTGTAACAGTGGCAATCCATTGGTCGCTTTATTATTAATCTGAAACTGCTGCAAAGGTAGTTGAAGTATCTGTTTCGATGCATCCACAATATTCTGTTCATTATTTGATTGTTTAATGCAGGTTGGTCGAATTGGAAATATTGATGGCACTGCAGATGGTTTTAAGAGAGGATATTTACGCACAGGGTGGAATTTAAGATCTCGTGTTTCAAAATGTGCACTGCATATTTGATCATGTTCAGAAGGTTGCCAATTCGCTAGTCCAATTTGTTTCAACCACTTCTTGAGTAGTACTTTGTTGCACAATGGAAACCTAAAAGATATAATTTCTTTAAATAAAAGACAATACTTCTAAATCATTTCCCAAAGTGGTATTACATTAATTTGTTACGTTATTTATAATAATCATACGCAATTTAACATTTAACCTAAAGGATAAATTGTTGACGCATTTACAGAAGTAATAATAAGAAAAACTCACTTGAAGTATCCGATACTCCTTGTTCCAACCTTCCTATAACTTTCACATCCTTGTATACAACAACTTTGCATTTTGCTGTTTTAATATTGCTGGAAAATCAAATTTCAAATTCGGTGCAAAGCTCGAGATCAACAAGCAATACCATTAAACAACCTGACTTAACCTAACCCGATACAAGGAGGCCTAAGAATTTCTAGGGATTTTTGCATTGCACACACTTTTAAAACAATTGAGACTGATTAATACTTTTAACGTGCAGTGCAAAATGTCTAATGTATGACTTCGCATGAAAAAACTTGCGAAATCTCTTCTGAAACAGGTTGTTCAATCAACATGAAAAGAAGGAGAACATTTTCCAGCAAAGAATTTCCCGCAATGAGTGAAGAAACCAGAGAAAATTATGCAATAAAAACGAATGAAGGAAAGAAACATGAACTGTATTTATTTTCATGTGAAATTCTTTCACTGAGAAATATTTACACGTCGAACCAATACCTGCACACTTTAGTTATTATTGGACAATCAAGTATCACCTCTTTAAATGGCATCTCAAAATTGATAAATCTGGAAGAACTGTGGATTGTCGATTGTGGATTAAAAGTAAAAGAGTCGTATGCGTTATTTATGCGAATCACTTTTCGTAATTATCTTCCTTGTCTTCTTACAGGATATTGCTGATCTTGGAAAATGCGTAAAATTAAATAAACTATATCTGTATTCCAATGAAATAGAAGAAATCCCTGATTTAGCGGATTGTTCGATGTTGACGATACTATCATTATCAGGGAATAATATTTCTAACATAAAAGTACATGATAGATATTATGAGACAAATATTTTAATATACATATTGAGTCGTAATGTTTCATTATGTAAATATATTTTTTTTTAGAGGCTCGAAACAATTACACAGGTAGAAGAACTTTGGTTAGGTAATAATAAATTGAAGAAAATGGATATTACCATCTTTTCAAGAAATTCTCAATTAAGATATATTAATCTCGCTGGAAATTTATTGTATGATTTGCAGGTCAGTGTCATAACTTTGAGTATCTGATGCAACATTTTTATTATTATAACCATTATTCTTTTTGTCTCTATTTGCAAGGATATCAAGAACCTTTCTTACTTGCCCAAGTTAGAATCTGTGATATTTACTGATCCTTTATATGGCGAGTGTCCTTTAGTATCTCTTCAAAATTACCCTAAATTTATTATTTATTATTTACCCACTATAAAGAAGGTGGATAATTATACAGTTTTTGAACACGACAGATGTCATATCAATGAATTTTTCAAGTAAATTTTTATGACCTATATTCGTCGCATACTTTTCTATATACAAAAAGTTTATAAAAATTAAAAAATTTGTATGCTAAAATTATTAACTGACACAAGATCATATTGTTAACATATAGAAACAAAATGCTATTTCACGATATACAGTGGCATAAGTATTTAGCACTCTGCTTGAAAGAACAGAAGGAAAAATATAAAGAATATAAACGTGGGATTCGCAAATTTAGAGCAGAATTATATGCATTCACAGTTGGACAATCATTGGTAATCAATAACTGTTAGTAATTTCATTGTTTACTAATATATTTTATGTAAAACGTCGAGATTAGATGTTTCGGAAAAATGATGTACTGTCCAAGAGTCTAACCCAAGAGTCTAATATAAAAGAAAGGTTAAAATTGTCTTATGAACAACTAGAACGATGGAATCAAAATATGTTGACACATTTAGATGTAAGAACGCATTAATAGAAGCTTTATTTGAGAATAAGGTATTTTATTTTACATTAAAATTTTTTTTAAATATACGTATTCTGATTGTCTATCAGATTCGAAAACACCAACTACGCATGAAAATAAGGTACTGTGAAAATTTAGAGTTTACTGAATATACATCTAAGACTCAAAACACGTTGACGAAAATTTGTCAAACTGTTATGGAGGAATCGATATGTCCTGCTGTAAGAAAGTATGATATCCTATATAGTAGTTACAAAAAAATGAATATATAGTGATAAAGGTAATGATGATAATTAAATTACAATATTTGGAATTTCATAGGAATTTAGGAATAACGGGAGTACGATTGCATAGAATTACAAAAGCTTTTAATAATGGGATCGATTTATATCGATATTGGAAAAAAAAGGATGAATACTCAACAGAGGATAAAAATGTTACTTTAAAAATTGTATCTCACCCAGTCGGAGTAAAGAGATTAAATGATTGGCCTTTTGACATTTTTGAATATGAATTTCTAAATACGGTATATTATTATAATTTAAATATTATATCATTTGATGTTATATAAATTAAAAGACATACTTTTTCATATAGGAAGAAGAAGTGTTGATTACAGACTGCCTGGGATTAGCAGATGCAAATTGGCTTTCAAAAATTTCAAATGAACAATACAAAAAGATGGAACGCACGTCAGAAACAGGAAGTACACATCGTATTTGTGTCTTTGTGCTCTCTCCAATCTCTATCCTCGCAGACAAGTAACAATTTTGTGAATCACAATAATTTTAGTATTCGTTAAAAACGATAATTATTATTGTTTCTGAAGGATGAATAACAGTGATAAACATTATGTTGCGCACAATGATTCATCAGGTGACACTTGTTTTGAATATTCTATAAACAATCCAGAAAAGATAAAACCAATACTCGCTGTAGAATATGAATATATATTTCAAGTATGTCTTACACAAATATATATCATTAATAAAGAAGGTTAATTTATAATAAATAAATTTATTAGATGGACGAAGAAGATAGTAATATGATAATTGTTGTTGAGGGATCAGATAAATTAATAAAGCAGCCATCATTGTGGAGTCATCTGACCATAAATAATATATGCCAATGCCTCAATGTAAAACAAGATGAAATTCAGAACTTAGTAACCATAAATCTAATTGGCGGAAATATCTCTACGATGGATATTCCGATAATTTTACCAAATTTAAGAGAACTTAACGTCTCTTATAATCGTTTAACATCATTACCAAACCCACAATTACTTGAATATATTCAAAAGCTAGATATTAGCTTCAATCATATAAAGTTGTTGAACTTCAACCGAAATTTATCAAGGCTGGAGAACTTGGACGCTTCATGGAACAGATTAACCAGTTTACTAACGAGTATAGAAAATTTGCAAAGTTACACGCAAAATTTGAACAACCTAAATTTGAAGAGTAATCCCTTCAACGATATCATGGAATCGGAACGCTTAATATTATTCATACAATTCAGTGGCTTGACAAAACTTCATTCTTTAAATGAAATTTTACTGGAAGACTTTCATGCGCGTCAATATATTTCCTGTACGAAAAATATATTTGATAAAATTGAAAGCAGATTTCAAGGCATTAATGCATACAGTCAAGATGTTATTTGTGAAATCAATCAAGGCCTAACGACACCTTTGACAATATCGAACAAAAACTTTGAACTGGTGAAGTTTTTGGAGTTATCAAACAATCGAATTAACCGATCAGATTTTCTTATCGAATTTATTGCCTTGGAGGAAGCAAACTTTTCCAATAATTTGTTAAGGAATATATTGTTTAAAATTCCTTTAAAGCATTTGGTTAAATTGAACCTAAGATCAAACTTGATTTTATCATCGGAGGGACTGACGCAAAATAATCTCCCGGTTCTAAAGTATCTGGATTTGACTAATAATTTCATAAAAACATTACTACCAATGGGAACATTCAAAAGTTTGAAAATATTTTTTTGTTCGCATAATCGTATCAGTAAATTAAAAGCTATACATAATATCAAGAATTGGATGGAGTTACAACTAATAGACCTCAGTAACAATCCTGTGGAGTCTATTGCTCTGTTCAAAAAATTCCTCGTCTTTTATTTGCCCACTATTCAGGTGAGTGGAGAATTTTATGAATAGATCAGATAAACGATAAATACGGCATATATCGTATGAGCGGATATCGCAAATCACATAATTAATATTAATGATAACCAATTTACAGTACATTTCTGGAGAACCTGTACAAGAATCAGACATTATAAAAGCAAGTAGAACATTTGGCCATCTTCTAGACAGAAATAAACTAATCTCTATGCACAATGAGAACGAATTAACAAATATCAAGCAACTCAGTTTGGTTTGCTGTTCCATCAAAAAGGTGGGCAATTGATTACTTTGTTAATTCTAGAATAATAAAGCAATACAATTTATTTTTAGGTAGATCTTCCAGCAGACATTCTACTGAATTTGGAAAGTCTAGATTTGAGTAAAAATCAAATAAAATCTCTATGGGGTTTACATTTACTACCCAAATTGCAAACTTTATGCATGAGTTACAACCGTGTAGAAGAATTTGGTCAATTACTCAAGACAAAAGAATTCAATTTAGAAAATAATGCATTTCCTTCCCTATGTACATTGCACTTAGATCATAATGGTATGAAATCCTTGGTGGACATGAATTTTCAAAGAATGCATTTACTAAAGTACCTTTTCTTACAACGTAATAATCTTCAGGATATAGATGGTAATATTTTATTTTTATGCTAAAAAGTATCTAATATACCAATAATAGGCCTATTTATTCTAGTGTTTTTAAGTGCTTCGGACCACTGTAGGTGCAAATAAGTCGAAAGCACTGAGAACATTGTTGTATTTTGATCAAATACATTCAATAAACAGAGAAACAACAATATTCTCAGCTCTTTCTGCTCATTTTCGAACACACCTACAGTGCTCTGGATCACTTAAAAATGTTAGAACAAATAGGCCTAATATTGTAATGTATATGTAGCTTTCAACTAAGAATATTAAAATGATATACTGTGATTATATTCCAGGAATTCAACTTTGCAAGACTCTGGAAGTCCTGATAGTCGACTACAATAATATTCGCATGATAACAGAGGAGAATTTTCATTTGCATAATAACATCAGAATGTTATTTCTAGAAAATAACAGAATAAAATATCTTCACTTCGTGAACCGATTACCGAAGATGGCGCAACTATTTATGGCGAATAACAGGATATCGGCAAGTGCGAGTCTTTAATTATGATGCACATTGAGACTGTTACTTAATCTTTTCAGGGCAAAGATGAATTAAAATATCTCGTATGTCTGGAGAATCTAAAAGAGCTTACACTCCTGGGGAATCCATTGTGCAAGAAGGCAAATTATTATAAATTTACCCTGAACATTCTCAACAAACTGAAACATCTCGACGGCCACTCAGTTCTTTTAAAAGATTATTATACAGTTGAATGAAATCTTACGAGTTCCAATTAATAGTAGTAGCTTAGATTGTTCCCGCTAAACGAAGAAAAATTTAATTCTGTTATTACAGATCTCTACGTATTCTGCTAGCTGTGAGATGTATGTATCCCTTTATCCCCAACAGTTGGCGCTATCGACAAATACTATTACAATGTTCCGATTTGTATCCGAATGTTGACATATGATATAGCAACTATACAGTCGCTGTCAAGTATCATTAAGAAATTTTTCCATTAATCTTGTGAGGTCCAAAGTGGCGTTACAAAATATAGTCTAAATAAAATAAAAATTATACGTAAAATAGATAGTATGAGTTCGGGTCATGAAATATCAAGCTAAACTATTGTTAAACAATATATTACAGATAATCTAATGTTGTCCATATATTCATTCATTTAAATAAATGTAATTTATAAAAAGCGTCTTGATACGCTAAATTACAGTGAAGAACAGATAATCTAACTTACAATGTACAGTAAACTATCAATGGTGTTTTTATTTACAGTATTATTTTTTATTGATGCAGACGTTCCATTGGTGTTTCGTGACAGAATTGGTAATTGAAGGTTATCACAATTACTATTTTTTCTTTATTTACAACATTTTTATCATTGGTATAAAGGAACATTGTTCAATTATTGCATTTCCTCTTGGTAAGCAGTTTTTCTGTACGAAGAGATTCATAATTGGAATTAAGTTACATTGTTAATAGAGGAAGATAACGCTAAAACTGAATTTTTATATGATAACGCTAATGATGATCTTATGAATGATACTTGTTTATTTTATGATTTTACATCAGATGGGAACTGTGCTGGATATACGAGTACATTTATGATTGATGATAAAGAATTAAGAAAATTTTCGGGAAAGTTATTTAGGAAAGACTCTCATGAATTATACAAATATGTAACAATAAATTATCAAGGACATACGACATCGAGAAACTCTACGGATGAAGCACCATTAACGTAAGAATATGTTTACCACATGAATATTATAAGGTAAATAAATTCAATTTACCAGTACAATTTATATAAATACAAATTTTAGGTTATTAAATGTTTCTCCAAAGGCACTTGCAAGTCCTATTCCAAAACTTGTGCAAAGGCTATATGATAATTATGAATTAGATACACGTAAAGAAGAAGATGTGACCAAAGAAGAGAACACGGAAGAAGATGCCTTAATTGATGCAATTTTAGCCACTGATGTAATGGCTAGTACTATGGATTTTTTATCAAATAAGGGTTTCTTCAATAAAGATTTTGAAGAATTCAAGAAAACTCTGAAGAATATCTGGTTTAGTGTTTTTTCTAGAGAAAAAGGAAAATATGGAAGTTCAGGATTTGAACATATATTCTTAGCGGAAAAGAAACGTGGTCGAAGCATAGGATTGCATAATTGGATTTTTTTCCACACAGAAGAGTTAGCAAAGAAGTTAAATTATTTTGGATATTTACGTAACTTGGACATTAATGGCGTGAGTAAATATATGCTAATTGCTCCGTAATATAACAAGTCAAAATATTGACTAAGCTGGACAGTTTTTATAAGTTTTATGATTCCAGAAGGCTGCTGTAGCTATGCTTCGCTTTACATATAATGGAAAGATCAAGAGTTCATCCATGTTTATTGGAACTTCCCCAGAATTGGAAATGGCCTTGTATACTCTTTGCTTTTTTGCAAGACCAAACCGGTATTGCAGACTTTCATTGAATGAAAAAAAATTAGGAATTCAAACATATGTATGGAATGATAGAAACAAAGAATTGATTGCAGCTGCGTTTCCTATGATATGATGACAAATTATATTTGTCATCAAAATTCTTCTGAACTTAGTACTGCCGATACGTTTTTTTTTTTATACATATCATGATCATAACATAATGTCATTGTCATCATTATTTAAATTATACAAATATTTATACTTATTATATATACTTAGTAAAAATAACAAATTGAATAGATAAACAAATGTAAAATTATATCTTAATGAAATCTTAATAAAAGTAAATTTTGTACTTTGAGTCTTCTATTGAAATTAGAACATTCAAGATAGGCAATCTACATGTAGTAGATAAACAAAAGGGTGCGCACAAATCAAACGAAATGTGATACTTTAATAATTTATAAAAGGGACTGATAGGGAGAAAAGGGAATTAATTCATCTAACATGAAATGTCCGCACCTCTAATTATCACATGATTACCGCTTTTGATTCCTAATTCCTTGATCATGCGATCAAGGTTTGACAGTGATTAGATATGTTATCGCTCAAGGATTATGAAATGCGTCAACACTTAATTAGCCGAATGATTGAAGCCATAAATTCCAATGGAGTGGAATGATTTTTAACGGAAAAGTCCAGCTGCGAGATAAATTCAAAGAAAGTTCGCTTTCGTATTGATTACCAGGCATCGGATTGGCCAATTCAGATTGTTCACGTGCTTAACAGCTGATCACAAATTATCGCTTTATTGTGAAATTAGTAATGCGATCGTCATAAAGATTGATCGTGACGACAACAATCATTAATAATAGATTACAGTATTACCTCTCTAATGTTTACCCTGCGTAGTTTTTCTCCTCCCCTTAATTTAAGGGGGGGGGGGGGTAGTCCCACCTCCGCTCTTGCCCACAGTCAAATGTAAGCGCGTGGAAATACGTAATTGTGGGGGCGTATGTTCATGCATTTTTGTAACTGCCACAATTGGAATCTTCCCTTATTTGACTATTCTCGGAGTTCCTAACTCCTTGCTACAACTGCTTAGAGAATTTATAGGTATTGTGGTTACTCGATAACGAATAAACAGAACTATGCGACTGCAAGAGCAGAAAAAATACAAAAACGAATCATTCAATAATACTTCACATTTAAAAATGAATATGAACCGGGCCTAAAAAATAATTTTATGCAGTAGTACTACAGAAATCATGATATCAATCAGATAAAATCTCAATTACAATATCGATGTTGAACTTAAGTCGACAAACTCGCAGTACAGTTTTAACACTATTCCTTAATAATAAATATTATACTGAATTACAGTTATACAAAGGTAAACATAGAAGATAAATGATACAACTATAGATCCTTATCTTGTCAAAGAAACACGAGTTCAGTGCATGCAATGCGATAATCGTAATGTGAATTATCTCATTGGCATAAGCCGAGAAAGCCGGATTATAGTTTTACGGTAAAAAGAAGTACTATCTGAATAATATTCTACTGAATGATAAATATGTTTTCCTTCATTACTTCATACACATTAACTGATATTAAGAAACCTCGCATCAAACGCGAGCTTTGATGTATCTTCCTTCGGTAGGGAAGCGTCGTTCATCAAGACTGATCGACGAATCCTATTAGGGCCCGGTCTGACAAAGTTAACAGAGGGTTAACTTTGGTGAGATCAGCCCTGAGGTCGGACATGTAGTTATTAGCTGTGTCGCTAAACTGCTCGCTATGCGCGACATAGATAGAGCTCGATACGTTAGTCCATTTTGAAAATGGCGCTACGTAATATGGACCAGGACGATGAAAGGAAAGAGGAAAGATAGTGTACCGCTACGTATCGTGCGGCATTGCTAACTTAAAGTTCGGTCTCTGATTCATGTGAACTTGACAGCAACGATAACCGCCCTTCGATTGTAATTGCAGCTAATAAACCTCCATCATTCGGCTAGGGATATTTGCAAGTACATGCGAGGAAGGGATGGCAGGCGTGTCACATGCCGACAGAATCGATTACGCGGGCTGAACATTCGGGAAACAGTACCTTCTCGAAGGCACCACCTATAAAAACACTAGCCGGTATACACGTGAGTGTGTGAAGTTCATCGAAGAAACCAGACGGTCGCGGTATCGCTATTCGCAATCTTCAAGCATTCTTTGGGAAGTGTTCAGCGTTCGATTTTATCACAATTCTTAAGGTGGGTGACAGTGTATATTTAAGGTACGTACCTTTAAAGGGATACGATTGATTTCGCGATAACTCACGTACGACCTACAACCTCTGATCCTGTTCAAGACGTTCCCGTTTCACTGTATTCAATGCTATAAACTATAAACTTTAAAATTCGAACACGTGTTTTTAGAAAAGTATGGAATTGTGTAACGGATTTAAATACATTTTTGAGGTTTTTCGAGCACGTAAGATTCTGTGCGAAATTAGATAATCGGTCAACGTTTCGTGAACGTTTTGTCAAAGGTTTCTTCATTATTTATCGCTGCTACGATTGCTTAATAATGTTGTGAGATCTGGCGAACACGCGGGTGGTTCGTGTGACAGCAGAAAGAAAACGTTGAATTCATTTTCGGATTTCATAAACGTCGCTCGGTCATCAGCAACGTACGTAAATGATAATTTAATGCATTCTCAAAAGACAGGATATGATAAGAACTGCTATCAGCTGTGTTTACATCATCGAGAAATATTGAGGCTCTGTGCGACATACCACGCACTCGGTGAAATAATGTTTACTCTGAGATTTAGTCACTAATAAGAACAATTAAATAACTCAAGTGATCAAGGCTAACCTAAGACAACTATAATTAACATGAGTGCGTAAATACGGTTTAGACATTAATTATATATTACAGAATGTATGTATATAGACGTGCATCCGGCTACGTCCAGACACATAGTATATTAGACATAAATAATTCTGTATACCTAAAAGATATTTTTATGTCGTGCTTTTAAATAATTTCCATTAGCGCAATATATTCCTGGTTTTACATATACATATATATATATATTTCTCGTATCTATACTTAGTCCATGAGAATAGGGTGACATATGGAGGGGGGGGGGGGGGATTCT
>NW_014332912.1:118199-120451 GCF_000341935.2 Cephus cinctus | reverse complement strand
GGGGGGGGGGGGTGATTCTTGTATGTTCACCACTAACGTATACGAATCTTGCTCCTCCAAACACCCATTTTGAGGTCGAAATATACATGTGTACTTGAAGAATGATTTATATACACGTCAAACCATTCACAATTGGCGTCTACCTTCAAGACGTAGTAAATCACAATGAGAGACGTATTTCTAAACTGAATCAAAGACTCCTTCTCACATCCTAAATTATCAAAAGCCGTTTTGTAAAGTCTGCTGTAATTCTTCAACATAATATATGACATAGCCTCAGGCGCGTGGTAACGAATACCAAGGTCGTCTCATTATTTCACGTCAACGCCCGGCGTCGTTCAAGTTACCAGAGAGTTAGCTTTCCGATATCGACAATTAATCGAACACAAATCATAAAAAAAAAAGAAATCATACAAATTACGCAGTCAGTTGATCGCCTCGATTGCACTTTATGTGAGGGCGTGTGATAACAGATCAAACAGAATATTAATACCAATGAAATGTTTCAGGTAATGGATAAAAGTGGGAGTCACTTACTGCCTAATATTTACTAACATGAATGCAAACAGATAAATAAAGCATGCAAGCAAGTAGCTACTCATAAAAGTAGCAAATCTGCCCGATTATAATTATCTTTAAATTCGTCATCAGGCAATCAGTCGGCGACGAGCAGAAGGTCAAAAATATCGTGTTTCGTGCTCGTAACGGTTTACACCTATAGTTGATGCGCATGCGCCAGATGTGCTGCGAATGTTCAAAAACCGTGAGATATGATATCAAATATTTAGACAGACAAATGAAAGTAGATAGGAGTAGAGAAGTCAGAGGAAACTAGGCGAAGAGGTGAAGGGACAAAAAATAAATCAAATACATATTTACAGCGGTCTGTGAACTCGTCTTGCTTTATTATTTCCTCAGTAGTACTTACTTGCTTACTACTTCCTCAGTCATGTCCCCAGGGGGCAATGATTCGAGAATATTCTTACCGACTGTTTTTCTTCCTTTTTTCTGCTCGGTGATTCTCATTGGATGATTCTCATCGAGTGAACGCGTGTGAGTACGTTGAAACATGTATTTAAAATACGTAAAGGATAAGTTGGCTCCATGTTGGTGCGTCTCGGACTAGCAATATAATACGGCAGAAAAATGATTCAGTCTGTTACACGTCGGGCGCGTGCCTTGGCGGTTAATTCGTGCGACAGCAAAGCGTCAGTGCGCGTGTTTAAAATCGCAAAAAAATTAACTAAATCTTATCGCATTTTTATAGTCGAGAAATCACAGTAGTTGTGCGACTTCTTGACTCTGTATTCTTGTAAACACGAGGAGGCACACACTTCCTCGTCACAGGGGAGTATGAATATGACTTTATGCGTATGCATATAACAATCACATAAGTACTCGATCAAAAACACATTGCATAACTGCAGGATATTTTACGTATGCCATACCGTCTCGGTAACATCTTGCTGAAATAATTAATAATGCTTTCATCGGAATATACAAAACCGATACCCAAGCCACGTGAAGACTGCGCCGGTTTCAATACAACTTCATCAGTGGGAAATGGTAATGACTATCACCGATAATGATTTATACATATAAATTATATCGACATAGACGAACTTTTTTTTACTTAAAAATTTTTTTCTAAAATTCACGAATAACCAAATATGATAACTGTGAAGGATGTGCGTAGGACATGCAAACTTTAGATTCTAGTTCTTAAGAGACGCGCAGTCATAGCAATGACGATGAAAATGCACGCAATGATAAAACGAGTCATAACCGTCTGATCGTGATAATAATAATTTTGAGAAATTTGAAAAAAAAATTAAATCTCAGTCTACTATCAGTTCCGTCATTTCCCCCCATTCCTCGCGCACGATAATTAAATCGAAAATATCTCGATAATATAATCAAGTCTAACTATAATCTTGGACTGCATTATCAGTCATTCTGATGTCTCGTGCGAAAGAAAAATATAAAGCAACATAACAAGCCACGCTTCGCGCAGCACTTCACACTGGAGGAAAATTGCCGTATACAAATAGAAAAGACCCCGGGAAACGTTATCGTATATACATGTTGACAATTGGTGCATCGTGCACGTATACTTAGCTGTTGCGAGGACGTTTAAAGTAGATACAAAAAATATCGATACGTAAAACTATATAGGGTGTCGCATATAGAATCCCACGCAATTACAAAGGATTGAACGCTCCTCGTTTATCAGAGAGACGGGAGGGGCGGGG
>NW_014332912.1:0-117969 GCF_000341935.2 Cephus cinctus | reverse complement strand
GGGAGGGGCGGGGGGAGGGGGGGAAGAGGGGACTGAAATTTCTATCAGGAAATAAAACGATAACGAGATAACCCCGCGGTCCAGTATGAAAATACGTTGAGATCCGAGGGAGTTGGGCTACGTAGGAGTTAAGAGGGGTCGTAGCGTACGAGGGGCAGAGAGAGGTACTGGGGTCGCGGCCCTCATTGATACCAGCCGCAAAAGCGCACTTTGGACCAATTCGTCGCAAGTCTAACTCGAATAAACTGGCGGTCCCGTAGCGGTGCTACTTCAGTGCCACTCGGGCTTCGTACCGGAACACACTCTTCACCCCGCGAGCTACGGGAACCCCGAAAAAGCTCTCTGGAGGCAAAGGAACCACTTTGGGACCTCTATCAGCCATGGATCTCTAGCGATACGCGTTTACCTAAAACACAAGAAAATCTACCGCAACGTACAAATCCAATCACTACAGATATTTTAAAGTCAAGAAACACTTCCACGATATATCAGAGACAATTTGTATACCTTGACGTTTGACAAAGTTTATACGTCAAACTGTAACGCGGCGCAGGGATAACTGCGATCGGGACTTTTTAAACTGTCTGTATCGTTGACATACTCTCTCGGGCACCACCTATAGTACCGTTGGCGTGACACAACTATTGTTTCTCGTAACCACGTGCTACCGTGAACTGACGTTTGCTCGAGGAACGTAAAGAGGAAGGGGTAGAACGTGGAGGGAACCGTGGCGGCTCGTGGCGAATATTTTTCCAGTCTTTTATATAAAGAAACGCCATCATGTCTACAGAGCCTGGGAGCTTCACCTCGAACGGCAGCATGATCGTCGTGAGCAACAGGTTGCCGTTTGTCCTCAAGAGGAATGAGACGACCGGGCAGCTGGAGCGCAAGGCCAGGTTAGTAACGTACCTACTATATGTATACAAGTCTGTTCAACGTCACGTGCATGCGAGCCTATTGCATTCCTAAGAAACAACACGCCACTTTAATGCCTCATCATTCGCTTCGTGTACACGTGATTCAGTGATGATTTAATTTACGAATTCTTCGCGTATCCTTAGGAATTTTAATCGATACGACAATCACGCATATCAGACGAAACGATTTAACTCGTGCTTATCAGTCAGACTGGCTAATCCACCGTGATGATTAATCTTTTGGATTTTCTTTCGTAACAGCTAGAGCCACGTATATCGACTAGTTCCTTGTTTGAGGGCAAAATTAAAGAGACGTGGATCAACTGTCTGGCCGATAATGTATTTCATTGTTTAGACGGTCGTTTTATCTTGTACTACATGATACTACATTGTAACCTTGGATCGCGAAGAGAGTAAACGAGGAGACACAGAAAGTGTTGCTTTCAAAAATTTACGATCAAATATGTCTTATGGCGTAGATATTTGAGTGTTTCGTAAGACTTTACATGTCCATATGCCGACAAGTATGCATCGATGCTCCGTATGTAAATATAAAGTTTGTTGAACTCGTCCGAGAGTCTGTGAATAATGAATAAACAAGGACTTCAACTATCGGGATAATCATAATATTAATGGATGCGTCTTGAAGCTGGATTGTTTTTTTTTTTATTTCAAGATTCGATTATTTGCCATTATCCTCCTAACGGTGTATTGGTACGATATGGACTTGGATCGATTGTTTTGTTAGCGTATTTTTTTTAATAAACAAACTGTCAGTGTTTCATGAACGATTGACAATTGTCGGTTGTAATTACGAAGGGTTCTTTATCGCTGAGTATATTGATAACTGGATACTCTCTATGTACGTTGTTATCATTATTATTGGTATCACGCGCGAGTTGCAGCAGTTACGTGGAACGAATCTATGAATTTTTTTTTTTTCTTTTAATCTCTATGAAAAATATATAGAATCTTAGTGAAGCCGGTGAACATCAGTGAGAAAAAAAAAGTATGTAAAAAAATACAGATAGAATAGAGTAAACAATGATTCGTTGACACGAGGCATCGTTTATCGTTCCAAAATTGTTATCGACGCATGGATCCTAAAAAAAGTTGATCTACGAAACTTGCGTCATATAAGCGAGCGGAGAATTGAAAAGGGCGTGTGAACTTTTAACCTCTATGATATTTCGATTGCCGATAGGAAGTCGTGCGATTACACAATTGAGCAGCAACTATGTTAGACAACATTGATTTCTGCAAGTTTACCATAAAAACTGTACGGGAGGGCTTGGGGATGGGCACGATAATGAAATTGTTGGAAAAAAATGTACGATTGCTATACGGCTAATGGCTATGTCGACTTATCGAGAGAGTCAACAGAAATTCATACGGTCTAATCTGCTATGTTTTTCTCAATCTTAATTGGCATATTGCGCAAGGTCGTCTTTTAGTTCGTATTGGAATTTCCGCAAGTTTCTTACGTACTAGTATTATATCTTTCAAGCTTACAAGGAGAGTGACAGTTTGTACTTGTTACATTTTTATTTAAGGCTTTCAGTGTCTCGATTATTCGTATAATGTTGATTTTTTCCTCCGAGATAACGGCAACGTCGTTCGGTGTATATTTTAGCGATACCCGTCGACCGGCTGATTCATAATTGTTTGCCAACACAAAATTTAACCTCAAAATCGTACGTGCTCAATGCGGCGTCCGCAGTTACGGAGATCGAATGGTTAATGGTTGGTAGTGATAACCTGAGGCCTGAGGATCGTTGAATAATCTGAGACGGTATCGGTATTCGAAAATAATATGAAACTCGTGATATCTTTCTTCCGGATTTCTATACGTGTAAAAAGTATAATTATAAATTTACCTTAGCACGTTAGTCAATTAAGCTGAATCGTTAACACAGAAGAAAAAAAAAATACAATTTAAATTTGTAGTCATTAAGACGGAATGTTGTTTACTGCTTTATTATGTACTACGGTATGTCTTTACTTTTCCTTTTATTTTTACAGCGCCGGAGGTCTTGTCACAGCCGTAGCTCCAGTCGTAATAAACGGAAATGGAGTATGGGTAGGATGGCCTGGTATGCATATGGAAAATCCGAACGAACCGATTCCTGAATCCGATCCGAACGATCGTACCCCGACTGCCGGTCTTCTCTCGCGCAAGGTACGTGAATTATGATAATATATCACGTTTAGCCCTGCCAAATATTTTTAACTGTCAACAGAGAATATTCGCGAACATCCATATAATACGTGGGCAGTTACGCTACTCTCGTTTTAGAGCGTCGACCAGCTTGTGACGTGGGAGCATTTATTTTTGGAAATTCTTGCAAAATATGTTAATTCATATTATTGTCTCATTAACGAAGCATTCCAATGACAACGTTGCAAATGGAAAATTCGTAGGTTTCAAACGGGAACAATATTACCATAAAGTATTCAGGGTCAAGAATGCCTTTTACGTGTCCGAGGTTAGCCTAAAAAAACTGTAAGCTTGGACATCTCACATACGACGAAGTCAAGGGACAACTGTTTGTGTGTACAATCGATCTCTTACGTGAAACTGCGAACTCGCTCGAGCCGCGACTAATTATAATTAACAGGATTAATTTAAGGTAACTATACGCTTCACCCTAGTCAAATCAGTGCTAAATTTTTAATAACGTTTTTACAATTTCTAGTGGCCTAATTAACAGTTCCGAGGAGTTACTCACGTAACAGCATTAGTTCTTAATATATAAATACATTCACAGCCATGACTCAAACAGAAAGCCGACTGATATATGTAAATGTCCGATGTTATGTTTTTTCGTGCAGTTTTTTAAAAGAATAAACCATAATAATAGTCCAATTGTGCCGAGCAATATCTCATTTTGATTATTCGAAGATTCTTAATCGATTGGGGATCTAGACTTTAGATAATATTGGTAGCTCAAAAGATACAACCGTTTGATTACCTATCCTAACCTAATATCAGGCATACAAGTGACTGTAACTTTTGAACAACTAATATTATACAAAATCTCGATGGTCAATCGATTGAAGATTTCTCAATAATCCAAATGAGATATTGCTCGTCATAATTGGACTATTATTATGGTTGATTCTTTTTAAAAAAATTCACGGCAAAATATGACATCGAACATCTGGATATAATGTTTGATTTTATATTCGAATCACAGCTGCGAATGTACTTGTATATCAAGAACTAATGCTGTTACGTGAGTAACTCCTCGGAACTGTTAATTAGGCCACTAGAAATTGTAAAAACGTTATTAAAAATTTAGCACTGATTTGACTAGGGTGAAGCGTATAGTTACCTTAAATTAATCCTGTTAATTATAATTAGTCGCGGCTCGAGCGAGTTCGCAGTTTCACGTAAGAGATCGATTGTACACACAAACAGTTGTCCCTTGACTTCGTCGTATGTGAGATGTCCAAGCTTACAGTTTTTTTAGGCTAACCTTGACATCGATAGTATATTTACAGCTATCGCTGCGTGCTCGACTCACCGATTCGCTCAGCTTTCAAAGGCTCATTTTCCTCCGCGCACTCCTACCAACCACACTGCAAAATAATTCCTTTCGTGTTTATCGACGTCATTTACCGAACCTTATCCTCCCTTAACGGAGAGACGATTCTACTTTTTATTTCTGCACGTGCACAATTGTTGACTTTGAATTACCTACGTGGAAGAGTGACGCTGAACGGTTACGTGATTGACGCTCTAGAATGTTAAACCGTCCTAATGGTGAATTGACCTGCCAGTAGCATTCTCTGGTACTGCACACTACCGGAGTCATGAACTCCGCTGAATAAAGTCCTTTCGAACAGTTGCTTTATTGACTTTCAAGATATCGTGTCCAGACACGATTTAAATAATCGAAACGGAAATACCGAGTACGAATTTTCATCTCTTACTTCACATTTCTTTACTCCGAGTCCAAGGGTGTTCGGTAAGCAGTAACGATGTACTACATGATAATAATAATTTATTGAAAGATAATAATTCGCTTCTCGCAAGTCCCCATTATACATACGTGGCTGTTTGTAGAGTGTCGCAAGTTTTTTTTTTTTATTGTCCGGAGTTCAGGTTTCTATTTAAAGCGTTGTCCACACTGTCTCTGCTGGTTATCTGTATTGCAGTCAGATACGACAAAAGAATTTACAAGAATAGAAATGACAAAGAAAAAGAAATCGTTCGATGATAAGAAAGGTGTTGCAACTTACGACGATTCGGTATGAAGAAGGAACGTCTTTGCTGTATAATTCTTCTTGACTCTCTTATCGCGCACTTACATAGTCATACGTGTATTACTTCACATTTATCCAGTGATTAATGGCAATCACGTTCTTCGGTATTTCTTTATCACGGCGCATAGTTCATACACCTAATTATGTGTCTATTGGCTTTGTTGTTATCCGAGGGTTGATCGTGGACCGCACCAGTGGTCAAGAGTAGAAAATCTTTAACGATACATAACCTATGACCCTGCGATTACCAGATCACCTTTCCCAAGTAGGTTAGGTTAGGTTACCTGTAATCATTGAATATTTATTATATGCCGTCGAATGGCACGACGAACAGTATATATGATCTGTGTGACTTTATAACATATGAAACATTGATTTGAATCGAATAAGAGCATACGAGGAAGAGAAGAAGGTGTCCAATCTTGTCACGTGTTAAGTTTTGATGGTATATATATGTCGAGGGACTCTATGCGCAATAAGAAAAATGATCGGTCACACTCGGTTACTGATATTTATACACATGTGGAGCATACACGTGTATATGGTGCACGCGTGATGCGCATTGTAAACGCGTGTTTCTTAAGAAAAACAGACCCCAAAATATCACCATGAATCAGATAATCTGCCTGAGCCTTCTCCTCCTCGGCCCTCCTCGGTTACACAGTAAAAACGTTTACACATGAAGCGTGTGATTTACGTGGCTTCAGGACGCTTAAAGAATGAATGTTGGATTCATTGCGAAGGTCGCTTCTTCTTGTTAGCTATTCCCAGGAGCAAAATTGGAAGACGTTTCTGTGAACAGATAATATTAGTGCGCAAAGTTTATATTTACACTGGTACTTATGCATATTTAGTTGAGTATTTTTCTTTTGAGTGATATTTTAGATAGATGGATAATGTACCTCCTCCGGCAGGCGTTAAATTTGAAGAGCTGCGCACTGAAAGGATTAATACAAGGCAGTTGCGATTGTAGACTTTTTGCAGAGTGATGGTATTTGCCGTCTTGCGCTCACGTGAAAGTCGTTAAACAGAGAATGATCTAGTTTTTTTACGATCGAAATGGATATGACGTCTGAATGTCAGTAGGTATTTGATTTTAGAACTCATCACGTACTAAAAATATCCGCGGCGTGTATTCCGTGTGATTCAGTTCCCTACGTTCGTGCACGAATCACATATCGAACAGTGTAGGTACTGATAAAGAATCTAGTACGAAAAGAGGCCGTCCAAGAAAATTGGTGGCGCTGATATCCCACGTGTACAGCAACGGATATTGCATCTCTGTGCGTAAAGCACATAGCTGTGGGAGATCGATGATAATTCTACTATCAGTGGTCTTCGTTACTGGATGTGACTGCATAAGCGATGTTTTATATCTGGATCGTCAAGTAATGCGGAATTCTTAAACGATGTTTATTTCCATTCTTTATTTTTTATTGGTGCTCTCGTCAGAACGATCACTCGTGAGATCGTGATGATCACGTGGATAAGGACAGACGTAGGACATTGGCGGTATTGACATAACGACTCACGGATTTTCAAGTATTTTTGTTATCAAGTCTTATTTATGTTTCCTTGTTTTTAAATTTGTTCAGTATCTCATATACATGCAGCACGCAGAGGAGCAGTGGTTGATCTGTTCTTCAGAATTTCCTAACAATAATTTTTTTTCCATAATACAGCTATGATGTGCAGCTGAAAATATATATATTGAATGCAGGATATTCGCTTCGAATAATCGTAGACAAACAAGCAATAGTAAATGAAAACAAGAATTGATACAATAAATATGTATCTATAAAGGCACGATACAGATAGACTCAACAGTGACTTATAAAAATCGATGACTACTTTACTATTGTCCTTCGATTTTCATTTTTCTCGTAAATCGTACCAGATCTTTGAACTTTGACTGGGTAATCAATGCGAACCGATTAATTCGTGCCTCAAACGGGAAGCCAATGAATTTAGGAAACAAAAGGGAGTTCAAACGGAAGTTCTTATCGGTATTTTCCAACCTATTTTCCCATAGTCTCTTGCAAGTCAATCTTTCACGCTGCTCTCGTTCTTTTATCCAAATTTTACGTATATCCAATACCTGAAAAAAAGATAAAAAGAAACTATCCCAGAAATCCAATTTCATCCGTACATTTTTTCTACACTTTAAGGATTGACAGCTGCGCGACCCATATGCGAACCTCCGTGTGACCTGGTACCAGTCACACAATCAGTACCCGAAGAGGCAACGATCGAATGTCGTGATCGACATCATCAGAGTTCAGAGGGGTTATCAGTTGAATGACGTGCGTAGTTAACACCGTTATCATTCGCGGCCCCAAGTTTCTTGTGATAAGTCCTAATTCACATGGACGGTCACAAGATGATCTTTCTTAATTGTATAGATGCGGAATCTCACTCGGATTCCAAAACTGATGTATGATCCAGTACCGTTGATGATATTGCGACCTAGAATTATTTCAAAAACGTATTACAATGATAACGTAATTTAATGTATTCCACTGCTTATACGATACCTTACCTTAATGAGGATGATGAGTCATTACGTGATAGTTTTGATCCACTGGAATTATCCCTCCTCGCCAATACTGTTATCCCCTTGATGGATCACGATTACGATTGCTTGCAATTTAGCTGCTGGTTTTGTCGCCAATCACGTAAACTGACTAGGTCAACGGAATCGCGTATCGGCGTTATGCAATTTTTTTCGCGATACCAGAAGCTGGATGCCTTGAATATCGGGCTGATATTGTCACTAGGCCGTAGAAAGGTCAATGTCACCCGCATATCCAGTCTAGCGTGTCGTGTTAGAGAAAAGTGAATTGAATTTCATCTATAAATCTTCAATTTGTAATCTAGAGCCACGTGTATCTTGGACGAGTCAATCTTGACGTTTGACGATAAGTTATCACTGCAAATGAAAATACTAAATATTATTTATATGCAATAAAGAAAATTATCCTACAGTATAAAGGATAGATCTGCTGCTCCATTGGTACGACGTGTTTGAATTAAATATCTTATTGTAGAGTACAATAGTGTTTACCGTCGCTATCTTAAAATACTAATCTAGTGTATTTTATATCTGTGCTCCGAGATCACTTCAATATTCCTTGTTGATCTCTCCCTATTGTGTAAAGTCGCAATCGTACTACTCATGATAATAACGTACCGATGCGCGACTTAAAGTTGTGTCTAAGGAGCGAAATATTAGCTTATCGGAAAGGCGATTGCAGCTTGCGTCAATAGTTCCGAGTATACGAGGTGTTTTGATGGCTTCGGTAGCATAAAGAATGGGATGTTACTAGTGAATAATAAGCGATTCATTCTTCGTATAATAACCAATTAACGATGAGCAGGAGGAGGCATGGCGTGGGGGTCAAAATCTTTAGAAAAATACTAAAAACAATAACTTTTATCGGGCTCGTTACGTCTGGACTTTATGCACTTCCGATTACGGTGATATCGACTGTTTTCCTCGCACGACATCGTCACTCTTCTTTTTTGCATTTTTATTATTTCTCACTAGATTAAATCCCCCCTGTAGACCAATAAGACAATATTAACGATTCAGCGAATCATTACAGGATGATTAAGTATTGCCAATAATCACGTACGTCATATTACTTTGATGCAGGTTGTTGCTGTACACGTTGAACCGGCTATATTTGATTCGTACTACAATGGGTGCTGCAATGGTACTTTCTGGCCTCTTTTTCACTCTATGCCTGATCGTGCGACTTTCATTGCTGAACATTGGCGTGCTTACACAACTGTCAACGAGGAATTTGCTGCCAAGACTGTGAGTAAAGGGTTTTATGAAAATATTGTGATGATGGGATACATAATACCTTGACGAGCTGAATGATTGTTCATAGGTCGGCGCCCTGGAGCTGATCCATAAGGAACAGGAGGGTCAAACTAATGGGACACCGTTGGTCTGGATTCATGATTATCATCTTATGCTGGCAGCTAATTGGATAAGGCAAGCTGCCGATGAGAAGAATCTGAGGTTAAAGCTTGGATTCTTCCTTCATATCCCTTTCCCACCATGGGACATCTTCAGATTGTTCCCTTGGGCTGATGAAATTCTTCAGGGTATGCTTGGTGGGTATTGACATTATTTTATTAAATTGACAAGATGGTTTACCTTGCAAAGTATCTCATTACCTAATTTCCATTGAAGGCTGCGACATGGTTGGCTTCCATATTCAGGATTATTGCCTGAACTTCGTCGACTGCTGTCAGAGATGCTTAGGGTGCAGAGTCGACCGGAAGAACCTTCTGGTGGAACATGGTGGACGTACCGTACGTGTCAGGCCACTTCCTATTGGTATTCCTTTCGACAGATTTGTCTCGTTGGCTGAGAGCGCACCTAGAGTTATGTTAACTAATCAGAAGATTGTACTGGGCGTTGATCGTCTTGATTATACCAAAGGATTGGTCCATAGACTAAAAGCTTTTGAGATGCTGCTAGAAAAACATCCGGAACATCGTGAACAAGTAACGAAACTTTTTATTAGCGGTCAATAAATGTTGTTCAGAATTTTATTTTAATCTTACCCATTGTCTTCTTAGGTCACTATGCTGCAAATTGCAGTCCCCTCTCGTACGGACGTGCGCGAATACCAGGACTTGAAGCTTGAGATGGATCAGCTCATCGGTTGTATAAACGGTCGTTTCACGACCCCAAATTGGTCTCCTATCAGATACATTTATGGCTGCGTAAGTCAGGACGAACTGGCAGCTTTCTATAGAGACGCAGCCGTTGCGCTGGTAACTCCTCTTCGTGACGGTATGAATCTCGTCGCCAAGGAATTCGTCGCTTGTCAGATAAACAACCCACCGGGTGTTTTGATCGTTTCGCCCTTTGCTGGAGCTGGTGAGATGATGCACGAAGCACTGATCTGCAATCCTTATGAGATCGACGAAGCTGCTGAGGTCATCCACAGGTTTGTTTACATTTGTATTCTTGCACGATGCAGTAATATTATTAAATAAGAAAATCTATATAGTATATATAATATGTTATTTTAGAGCACTGACTATGCCCGAAGACGAACGAACACTTAGGATGAATCACTTGCGTCGTCGCGAAAGGATCTACGATGTCAACTACTGGATGAAGTCATTCCTCCAGGTGATGGGATCTTTGGAAGAGCGTGACTCTGTTGGTGCAACGACAATGCAGCCAGTAACGATGGATGACTTTGATGATTATTTGAGCAAGTAGGTACCTTAGCAGCACCAGCTGTGCATGACTGGGCCCGGCCAGCGCATGCGCTATTGCGGGAAAATACGTTTAAATTCTCAACACACGCATGTTTTTACACTGGTAAAAACACTTGTATGCAAATTCGGATTCCGCTGGGAACCTTAATTGTCGGGATATATTTGTTCGCATATCCGGAATGACTTTGAGGATTTAAATGTCCTCTGTGACTGAACGTGTATTGTTAATTTATCCCAATGATGAGTATCACCTCGCAATTATTGTTTGTGATACGATTAATCGTTGATTCGCGAAATGCTTAATAATTTAAAGATTAAGGAAACTATTATGTTATTTAGTACGTAATGAGCATGAGTTTGGGTACGTCGCCGCGTGGGTGATACAGACTAAGAATTTAAAGAACAGTGCATGGTGCCTGAGACACTACAGTGCCGGGAACACCTATACTCGAAACAACAAATACAATTGGAACATATATATATAAGAACATCAGAAGTTATGGCGAAATTATTGAAATTCGCAAGTAACAAAATTTCTTGGAATGTATCGGGCGTTCGCCATCCGAAAACGAGAGGCAATAGCAAGCGGACTAGAAATAACGCTTTGGAAGCCGGCGGGCCCGCGCGTGCGGTCGCGACCCGACTCATGATGAAAGCCGGGTAACGATCAAGTGATGGCGCATGTCCCCTAGGTATATCGGCGATAATCACAAGCTGGCACTGCTGCTGGATTACGATGGCACCCTGGCACCTATCGCGACCCATCCCGACCTGGCAATTCTCCCGTTGGAGACAAAGAATGTCTTGCAAAGGTTGTCCAATATGTCCGATGTCTACATAGCTATTATATCAGGCAGAAATGTAAACAATGTCAAGTCTATGGTCGGAATTGATGGCATAACTTATGCTGGTAATCATGGTCTTGAAATTCTTCATCCTGACGGGAGTAAATTCGTCCACCCAATGCCTGCCGAGTTCGAAGACAAGGTAGCCGGTTTGATGCAAGCTTTACAGGATCAGGTAAGACAATCGACTGGGTCAGATTAAATCTTACATAAGAACAATGCAGTCAGTGAACTAATGAATTTGTTTGAATAAAAAAAATTAAGCTCTGCAAAGATGGTGCCTGGGTTGAGAATAAGGGAGCCTTGCTGACCTTCCATTATCGCGAAACCCCAATGGAGGGGAGACCGGAAATGGTTGAGCAAGCTAAGAAACTTATTGAAGAGACCGGCTTCAAGGCTTGCGCAGCTCATTGTGCTCTGGAAGCAAAACCACCAGTAGAATGGAACAAAGGTCGCGCTTCTATTTACATCCTGCGCACAGCTTTTGGTCTGGACTGGAGTGAACGCATCAGAATCATTTACGCCGGTGACGATGTCACGGATGAAGATGCCATGAAGGTACGTAGAGTATCGTGTAAACAAAAAAACTTGGCTATCATAGAGTAAGGATATGAGTATAAATAAATGCTCGCATGATCCGAGTCTCTAATATTCTGAAAATTGTGAACGTCGTTCAAACGTACGTCACATGGTACTCTCTGTTGCACGCTTTTGGCTCAGTAATGAGTTTGATTTATAGGCAAAGTTTGCCGATGAGACTGGCCGACAGCAATATTTTGATCAAGTTTTCAAATGTCTTGCCAAGTAATCCATCAAGTGATCAGAGGCTAATTGCAAGGAAGTCATGTGTGTGGTAAGTCTGCGGTCCTGATAGGTTATTGTCCTAATGATCAAGTTATAGTCCAAATCATCTTCCACAGTGGACACTGAAGGTATACATACACACACACGTGCACGCATTTACATTAAAACTGAAAAATAACTGAGGTTCTGTCAGTGGAGTAGAGAATGAGTCCATGTGATGTAAGCAGACGTAAATTAATGCCGTAACACAAGTTTCTAGGTTTCGTTAGACTACTCCAGAGGTAGAATCTGTAATGGAAGAAATATATATTTACATTAAATCTTGTCTGTCCAGGCACTGAAAGGTATGGCAGCAACATTCCGTGTAGCTTCATCTCACATAATTCGCACATCGGCTGAACGTCGCTTACCAAGTACGGATTCCGTGCTGACGATGCTGAAGTGGGTGGAGAGGCATTTAAGCAGACGCAAGCCCCGCCAGAATTCCGAGAAATCAACCAGATTCCGTCGTAGCAGCGGAGGCATCACCATGGAGATGTCCTTCCCGCAACAATCATTCAAGCAAACCCTGGAATCTTAGACATTTATCGATCAACTGAAGCACTCATTATTCTTGTAAAATAAGGAAGTAGAGGGATGAGTACATAGGATGAAGAATAAGGAAAAGAAAAAAGTACGAAGCTGAAGTCAAAATTGAGATAGAAGGTGAGAGGCATCTCGCGGACCTCATTTTGGAAATAATTAAAGTTTCTGACAGCTCGAGGTGCTTCCAAAATGCAATACAAGAAGCAACAACTGGAAAACTCCTAATAACTTCTACAAATTAACGATAAGCTATAGCCCTCGCTGTTGAAGATTTTCACACACAATGGAATCTCCTTGATCTGTCAATTATCTTTTTTTTCTTCTTCTACGGATAATTTTTGTTATTCGAATTTGCCATTGTCGACTGGGTTACACAAACAAGCACAGAGTGATAGTACTCGGGAAAATGCTAATCATTGGTAATAATTAATGTAACGCAGCATTCACGTGTAAGTCATGACAGTGTGGTTTAAATTATTGTCACAGTGTCGTTGTTGTCATTTGTTGCATTTGATATTGAAAAGAACAGAATTGATGTTAACTTCCTACAATAATGACGTACGAACTTAATGACGACAAACTAGTACTCTGTCGCCTGGTTTTCTAGTATTTAGAGAGACCTTAGTAGTAAGTTCCTGCCGCTCAAAACTGTTATTGGTATGAAGGCGGGCAAAGAAACATAAAATTACACATGGATGAATATAATAGTCTAGAAGTATAAACGAGCAGGAAAACGTAGAGATTATGTATTGATCATTCAGATAGTTAGACGGAAGCAAGAATTTCGCACCTAGAAAGTAGCGCTTATTCAGGAAAGAGATACCGAAAATCGTATGCGTTTTTTTTTTCATTTTTTATGCACGACCGTTATACATATATTTTTCGTCTCTTTCGTTTCTTTTCTCGATTTCAAACTCCGTCGTGAAATTAACTTTGAAGCACTGTACCAATTATAATTCTCATCTCGCGCAATACAAGATAACGTAGTAATAACGATGATCTTAAGGGTAAGTGACAATTAAAGATTAAAGAAGTAATTCGACGTAGAACCAAGGGGGAGACAAATGAATGCATAGATGGCTACGAGCAACGTAAACACTAAACACAAAGAAATAGAAAAAAAAGAGCAAAATTGAATAATATATTTTCGTCTAGAATAGTTGAAGAGATTCCGATAGTTTTTACACGTTTCTAAATGTAGATTAATGAATAAGTGGTTTGGTCGTTTCCATTGAATAGTTTCCCTATTTTTTAATTTTTTTTTTTTTAATGACCCTTCCTATAACCTTTACTAGCCTATTATATGTATAACGTAAAAGAGGACGTGGACTATCAAAGAACAAGTTTTAATTAATTACTCTTTTTTTTTTGTGAAGAAATTTTGTAAAACCTTGGCTGATGCGATGTTTTTAAGTCGTAAATAGCCCACTGTGTTTCGCCATTTTCCTTTCCGAGGATGCAATCAGTTCAGTGAGAAACCAGCCACGTTCCGAGTGGTTGTAAATTTTTAGTGAGAACGACTGTTGTAGCGATAAATGTTCAAACACACATATTCCAGAGAATCGACTGAAACGAAAATTTTGTACGCTTCATTTTGTACATAAAACAATAGCAAAAGTAAAATTCACATGTGTCTATGCATACCAAGGTTAATTAATTAAATTAAAAGTTAATTGATTAATTAATTAATTCTTAACGAGAGGATTAAAAACCCGAATATACATCCACACAGCAGACATATGTACATTACACTACGCACGCAAGCTATATCCATTAACACGTCTGATGAAGATTCGCATATATGTATAGGCCATGTGTATCTATTTTATGAAAACTAGAAACGAATCAATGAGGACCGTTTATAATCCTTATAAAGCAAGACTCAACAATACAGACGGTATACGTAATTTTTTTTGAAAGTTGCAGACAAAAAAAAGATTTCACAAAATTTAGTATTTTTCCATTCTTATTTTGAGAGTCGAAGTCGCAACCTTCTTTTGAAGAACTCATATTTCGTCAAGAGGCTTCTTCATTGAAAAGTATCGTTGAAAGTAGAATAAGTCATTGGGTGTATAGAGTCACGTCTAATAATATTCAAAGGAATTATTTATATATGTCTTTATCTGTACGCCATTGTAGCATCTTTTGATTTTCGACTTACAATGCCACACAGAAAAGGAGTTGTTTGTTCGCGTACAAAATGTAACAAGAAACTACTTAACCACAATTATTCGTACCATCGTTAATAATTCTTTTGTTTTTATAATCAACTTCTTGTTCTCTTTACTTTCACTTGGATCCTCTATTGTTAGTCCATCTTCTCCATTTTCTTTCTACCTAGCCCACAGCCCTTTCCCAACGGCCTATTCAAACTTTTTCTTTCTCTCTATTTCTCTGCCCCTTTTTATTCATTTAAGCTCACCGTTATTTAATATACTTTAGGACGACTGTATGGCAGTTAAGTTTTTCTTAGGGCTTAATTAGTATTTCGAAAGCCACACACGTCAGAGGAGAGAGTACCCATAATCTGTAATCTCGTATTTTCTTTTTTGGTATTTATTAGTCAATTATCAATCACTAGTCAATAAAATGAATGGACGATAGAACAAAATAAAGGAGGACAGAAGGAACGACCAAGCGATTAAGGAAAACAAAAAATCCATATCGATCCATCAACTGGCACCGGAAGTACGTACCATGTATAACTTGAATCGCGAAAGTATATTACCTTATGTGTGCGTATATGTATATATATGTATACTTGAACTTATTTTTATATGTGTGTATATATATATACATGTGTACATATAGAGTCTTAAAACGTTGCCTTATCAAGATCCCTATATAAACTATTCATGTTTTGTATGAGTACTTAGTTTTTACTTGGTATATATTGTAAATGCGTTTATACACCGGTTAACCAATTGTAACCTGCTCCAATGATTGTAAGGAAAGGAAAAAAGATGAAAAAATTCTTTACGATGTTACCATATTACACATATTTTTTAGTTGTCAAACGTTGTTTCTCTTTTTTTTTCATTCATTCTTATACGCAGCCTTTCCTTATACTCACACTATCGAATTTGAGAAGCCTGTTTTATCCAAAAGAATTAATTTTTTATCCTTCTAAATAATATTCCCATTGTCATATATATAAGTTTATGAGAAATAAAAAACGAATTAATTTACCCAACGTCGAAGCTGCACGGCGGAAATTCTTCAAAGTTCCTGGCCCGCACACGTATAACTGACAAGAGTAAAATCTCGTGGCCAATACGCCTTTTTGGAAATATCCAAATATTTTCATTGGCTCTCTTTGACAGTGCAGATACAATGGTTCGTGCGGGAGAGTTGTTCCAGGGTGTTTCATAAATTGCCGGCCAACATAGAACTACACGGAATAAGAGAGCGAAACCCGTGTAAGAGAGACTTACAGTATATACCAAAAATACAGTATGGTCAATGGATGCGGTATAAAGGCGCGATTACACGGTGTCCATTTCAGAAGAATGATCTGTGGGTATAGAGAAAAAGTGAGAGTGCACTGTATATACATGTATAGCAATACGCATATATAGATGTATATCCAGGTACCCAAAAGGGGCCCAACGCATTCAACAAGAGCTGAGCATTACCTTCGCTGTTTTGCCGATTCAATTGTGTGTGCGAAGAAAGGCAGCGTTTAACAAGAGTTTAATAAAAGGCAAACAGACCTCAAAGGTGAAGGAGCAGGACACGCAGAGACGTAGGGGGGCGGGCGCGCTTTCCTCTCCCTTACTCAGCTCACTCGAATGATCCCTGGTACCGGATTATTCGCCTTTGAGGGACCAGGAAGATGGAAACGCGGAAGAATACCAGTGAGACGATCCTAAAGGGGCCTCAGCTGGTCCCTGCACGGGGGTGGCTTTTCCAAAGTGTTTTTCTATGCCGGAATCAAAGCTCTCCGCGGATGAAGGATCCCTATGTTAGAGCGTGTGCGCATCCACATCCGAATATATACATAGAGAATAGACCAAGCTGGTAAACGTTTGTTGCTAACTTCCGTCTCCTTCCTATAACCAAGAACCAAAAGCAGGAAAAAAATCTACTGCATTCACAGTAGCCTGCTACTTCCGTAGCAGCTTCATTGCGACTGTTGAAGTTTAACGAACTATCGTTAAAAAAGAAAGATTAGTTAATAGAACGAAGGCCACTTTTATTACTTACGTAATTTTGTTTACGAATACAGCCGTATCCATCTGGTCTTTTAATATTGGAACACCCTGTATTAGCCATCCTTCCCTTTTTCTCGGAGTCCTTCCTCCAGACTGTATACGGTTTACGGCGCTACATCGAAATGCATGTATAGATATATACGTTTCTACTATATTTCTCAACCGTAGGTAAGTATTTCTATCCGTTGAAATAGGGACGCTAGCGGCTTAAGTTGTCTTCTTACGAGTAGGTATTATAGATATATCCGTTTCCTGTGGACTAGTAGAAATGAATGAGAACATGGCGTTGGCCATTTTTTGTACTATGGGATACGTACCTGAGTAACTGTATACATATTTCTATGAGCCGTGTAATGTACATACATAACATTTATAAACTGCCAGGGTAAGTTGGCTACGAAAAGACGTTCATGCGATAGATGCTGAAATGCAGAAAGGCAAAGAATTATTGCAACAGAAAATGTAGGTATTCTGTGAAATTTTGTAAAATGGAAATTATTTTCGTAGTAAACAGAGCAGGAGAATAATCCTTAAGATCGAGTAGGTAAGCACGATAAGACGTACTTTCATAGTGATTCGAAAGAACGACCTAAGTCTGTAACCCAGTGGAAATATGCCTCAGGCGGCAATCGATGCTGATGTAATTATCCAAACGTTGAATTTTTTATCATACTGAAACAATGGCGTATTTTCAGACCAAACATCGCGTACCGAACCCCCCGCCCCACCACTTTTGCTAACCTGACATGCTGTTGATACTTTGTGTAATAGAATAATCTGTACAAGATGGAGTGAGGTTAACCACCGCAGAATAAATTTTATCTCTCGACACGATCTCTTCTTTGTCGAATGGTAATCATTTTATAAAACTGACAGTAAAGCAAGTAAATTTATTATCCGAGGTATTTACTCTCCCTTGCTGAGCCGATCAGCTGTACTGCGCATGCGCACTGAGCATCACCGTAGAAGACTACAGAGGGCTCATCCGGGCACTTACGAAACTAACCAAATATTAATTGAATATTGATTTTAAAGATTTGTTTTATATAATCTTTCTCTGTATTTATCATATCAAATAATTGTGGATGTTTATAAAAATCTAACAAACCAGTAGATACGATAAATCGATTCGGAGTGTGCCGAAGGCTTCGCAATACCGGCATTAATTTTGTTGTGATTCGTACTTAAGATTCTGGAAGCCCGGCTGGAGTTTCCGAGGGTCCGGGTCGTCGAATATAGGGGTAATCCTCAACGACATGGAAACCTCATCGGGCTTGCCGAGTGTGAGCCGCAAAATCAACAATACTTCGGGATTAGATAACGTTATATCCCATGGGATGGGTAGACAACTACCCATCCGCGGGATCCTCGAAAACTGTCTTGTTGTCCTAGCGAGTTATTGGTCTCACTTAGTAAAATCCGCCATGAAATAGCTCTTCGGCTAAAAGCCTTTTACATTCTATGCTCGATAAACTCGAGTCCCTTAAGCCAATAGGCGAAAATGGTTTATGACACAGTAAATCGTCATCTTATCAAAATTCAATTTAATTACCGGAAATGACAATCATTCGGCTATCGTTCGTTAATTGTGGATTCGAGTGCAGTATTCAGTTTACCTCCTTTTAAAAATAGTTTTCTATATTTTTACTCATTTTACTTTTTTTCTTCGAAGGCAACAAGCGACCAGCTCAATTTCGAACGTATCGATAGTACATTGTCGTTCTTTGCACCGATGTTTTCGTGCATCTAAAAAGAAATGAGTGAAAACTGTTAATTGGTTTCCGATGAAAATACGGCAGACTGGCCCGCGGGTTTCCCATCCGCGATATATTCTATAGTACACACGTATACTATTACGTAGCTATGATGTGAGTACATGTCCGTCCAATTATGGAAAATTAATTGGCGATCGGTGACTCGGGGCGATTCAAACGTAGTTACCATCGAATATACTTCCTCTGTATTCCGATCAGCCTTTGACGCCGGTATAATAATTAAAGTAATTAATAAAGCAGTCAACAAATTGCGAGTAACGTATCGTCCATTGGGGATAGTAGCGCCACATGATTTTCCATTTGAATTTGTATGCCTTTCATTTCGTAGCAAAATTCAGCACGGATCAGTCGTATTAAACTTTTGTTCATACGTCCCAATTCTGGTTGAAACTACTTGTCCAAAAAATTTATGTCGGCACCGATGAATCTACCAGAGATAAATATTTTCTGTAACGAATTTCAATTTTTCGTGAAACTCTAAAAAGTTTTTTGTAGATGTTTGAAGATTTACGTGGATTTCATTCTTTCGTTTTATTAGAATTCGGCATCTTTGATGATTTAACGCTCTGTTAAATATTTTTGATAATGATCATTTCAATTTTGAAATAAAATTGATAATTCGGTGTTAACTAACACGAGATAGACAATAATGTAAATTTACATTCTCAGTGTAACACTATGCTGTTACTTCTTACAATGATGTCTCGAATGACTTCTGACCTCATAGTCGTAACACGATATTCACCTTAACGAACCCATTAGGACAACGCCTTAATAAAAGTCAGGTAATTATATCAAAGAGGAAGGTGACTAAAATATTGAGTAAAGATGAAAAAAATGGAGAAAAAGCTATTTTAGTAAATAAATTATGTTCTATAAGAATTTATAGAAAAATTGTGATGTGCCTTGAAACCTTTTCAAGTCAAGATGCGCACAAAAAATATCTTTTGCAGGATAATTACAAATACCCATTTTTAACTATTCGACAGCAGAGACCTAAGCCAGTAGCTTTTTGAGTTTCGATTCTGCGTGCCGAAATGGCGTCCCGCGGCGAGTAGGAATCACGACAGAGTCGAAGACACAAAAAAAAGAAAGATAGAAGTAATGCGAGATATTGTTAAAGAAACAGCGAGCAAGCGGAAGCCTAGAATTCACGCAGGATAATTCGTAAGGATCAATTTCGGTTGGCTTTCGGTCATCTTCAGAGGTTCTTTGATTATTCTCAAGGCAAAAAGGCGTCCAGTCAAGTGTAACGTAAACTAATAAGTTGGTGAACATTTCAGACAGGTCTACCAGGAGGGCCAGGTATACTCTGAACTATCCTGGGACATCCACTTAGCACGCTGCTTAGACGTGAAAACATCTGTATTGTCGCCGCATTAGCGTCAGGATTCTCTTCATGATTGCCGGAAAACTATAATCCTCGTTCTTACCTCCCGTGAAGTTACTTTTTACCATGACAATGAACCGATTTCTCTATTTCGACAGTGAAGATTTATCATAAGTAAAAAAAGTACTCAGCTTGCCATTTTTCAATATCTATCCTAATCATAACCAATAATTTAATTCAATGGCATTTGTAATGCACCGTGTACATCAATTTTTGAAATATTTAAACCAAGTTTCATGTAGATAATTCAAATGCAGTTAGTACGTTGGAGCAGGAAGTCCTTCCACCCTGGGAGAATGAAGACACACGGGCAGCCACCGTCGGATGATCCTCCGACGGCCTCGTCTCGTGCAGGAATTCGAAATTCAGAGATAAATAATTCTGAAAAAAATATAATAACATATAAGTACGCCTTTAAGATTATATTATAAAATTCAAATTATTTTTGGTATAATTGATTTCTTAGAATTAAAAAAAATATAATTTTTCTATAAAAATCATCAGTCCCAAATACCATACGAACCCTAAGAATGACGGACATGCAAGTTCCCACCATTTTTCGGCAATGGCGTATGCAGGCGTGCACAAAATGCAAACACCAAATCCTGTAGCGGCTATACACAAAATATTCGGTAATCCTGCGTGAAGGATAATCCTGATCCTCGTAGGTACACACCTTGATGTAGGTCCTCGGTTTTGGGTAAGACCCATATGTCCTTTTATGTCGCGCTCACAGCCCCGTATGTTTCTGCAATCCAAAATACGTAAATCCCAACTCGAAAGAAGCCATAATACACGTGAAAAAAGCTTGAGTTTTAAATCTTTAACGTGTTTCAGTTAAAATTCAAAGTGTTCAGAAAACTTCGAGTACTCATAATTTTCACTCTTCTCATAAAATCGTTAACGTTCGGTTCTGACAGCAAATTAAAACGAATACGTACCCATATACATATGTATATTCCAGTGACTATTATAGGTCCGGTTCTTCGGATCCAGCTACGATTAACGTGTGGATTAGGATTAAGGTTGGCACAGATTTCCTGCATCAGAATAGAGGTTAGGTATACGCACGTGTATGCGTGCAATACGTATCGCGTAGTGTAAAGAGGAGGGTACATGCTGAACCACCCTTTGGGATCTTTCACGCTCGAATTTCCACGTATCGCGAACAATCCTCCCTTCTGCGATTCACCCCAATCCGGTACCACATGAAACTACCCAGCCCTTCGCCAACGACTAATACGCATTACAACGGTTTTACGTCATTAATATGGACACGTTCAAGAGATTTGAATAATTTATTTAGTCGATTAAATGTTTTAGAATATTTTTAGTGTAACTTTTAGGAATCAAATAGGTATGTTAATGAAATATATTTTTCATATCCATAATATCGTTTGTAAGGCCAATTTTAGAACGTACTACCCTATACGGGCATGCAAATCAATTCACGAAATCCCCGATGACCCCGATCCCCCAGTATCAACGGAGTTGTAAACACGAGAGTGTAACAACCGTGAATTTTCCAATTTCATGGGGAAATTGCATATAATGTATCATACGTTACGTGTTTATTGATGTTTGGTATTCGTAGTAGTGTTAATAAAAAAACAAAAAAGGTATTAACGAATGATTTCCAATGAACGCAATGGATATGGTGCCAATCAGTGCATTTACTGTGTTGTATATATAAATTCAGTAATACATAACGCGTATCGTCATTATCCGTGTTAAACATATCCTCCAATCCCCAAAAACCATCCCTATATTTCATCCCTGCACGTTGCCACTCTCTTGTGCCCTACAGGCTACATACCATCATCAGACTGCCGCCCGCTCTTTCAGTTGTCATCGTGAAATTACTCTCGACTCGCCCCAGAATCCCGTCAACCCTCTTTCCAGGGGGATGATAATCGTGGAAGGGAGATCATGGGAGGTGCCTGCGAAAATCCGGCCACGCCTGGCAGCCAATCGGTGCTCGTGCTCGAGGGTGACTTCATGGGGGTGGCTGGGGAATGACTCGACGACGAGTAACCTCGTACCCTTCGGTCACTCGTCCGAGCGACTAGTCGCCAAATCATTTATCAGGCATGTCACGGAACATTGGCATTTATTACGGTTATGCATTACCCTGGTGAAAGAAAATTTTGTAAAAAAAAGTGTTGATAATGGACATATTTTTGTTTTGCGTAGTTAGTAACCTGGACATTTGAGGTTTATTGGTGCATCTGATAGAGTAATGCTGCTTGTGTGACGAAAATATAAAAATAGATGCTCTAATTTTAGGGGTGACAATTTTTTAGGGTGGTAACAAAACTGTGACATTTACTCTAATCATTTTTCCTTCCAAAGTACGTTGTAAAGTTTTTTCATTATCCGATAGTGAGCTGTAATGGATATCAATTGAAGTGGCTAACTGAACAACTGTGATTAGTGTTATGAACGAGATGCAGGACATGAGCTTGACTAAATAATTAATGACGGTCCATTAAAAAGAATTTTAAAACAAGTTTTAAGAATTTCAGTGAATTTATCATCTTTACTGTCGTCACATAGTGATCACTAAGAAATATTAGAAGAATCGATCATAGATATTCACAGTTAAAATATTGTCTTTAAAGAAATTGAATCAACGATTTCACCTTTGAACGAAATTACTAAGTAAATTTTTTATAAAAGATTTTACTAATTCTCAAAAGTGGAACTGCTACGTAACATGGTAGAAAGTATTTATGCGGGTGATTCGCCAAGGTCACGTTCTCCGATGACAGAGCCATCGAGTCCTCTTCAGGATGGTCCCGGCATTTCCGGTTACAATCCACGTTATCTGTACAATTACTCGCCGGAGAGTTTGCAGCAGAAATTGAAGACTTCGGAGACACAGCATCACCTGTCCCCACGGAATCATGAAGAGCGCGAAAGGACTTTCTCCAGGAGCAGCAGGAGTCCCGTGAGTCCTGAGGGAACGAGATACCGAGCACGTGAAGTGTCGAGACCTAGTTCATCCGCAACGATGTCCTCGCCAACTTCACTCTTCACAATCGATAGTATCCTCGCACCCAGACCAGTTGGCAATGTTACACCTACAAGTTCCAGTAGCATCTCCATGATTCAGAATCCTGATAACATTGGATCACCTCCTAGAAGTACCGGAATTCATCCACTTCAACAACAGTTGCATCACCTGGCCTTCACTTCTGCAGATTTCCTGGGTAGATCAGCAATCTATAAAAAATAGAGAAAAAAGATTAGAAAATTAGATCAATAGGATGTTATAGGTATTCCATAAAATCTTGCCTTTTATATTATTTTCTTACATTGGATATATCCTAATTACGTATCATGCATTGACGTCAGAGAATTAAAAAATTGAATTTCTTTATTTACATACTACTTTGTCGCGCGATAAAGTTCTAAATTACGTTTGACACAAACGACAGGAATACCAAAGGGATTTACGTACACGTTCACAAAATCTTCATCCCCACTTCGTAGCGTTAAGTCTTTCCTACCGTGGTGGTCTCGGCGAATGTTAAGGGATGGTAAAAGTAAAATCCTCAATCCGTTTCAATCACGCGCGGATGAGCGGGTAGCTCGAAATCCGACGCGAACCGTTCCAGCCATTCCCTGAGGAAGAAAAGGATAAAAAAGATATGCTCAGAGTAAAAAAAGGGAACGAACGTGGTACCTCGACACCCCAATATATTTTTTCGTGGGACGTTAAGTTTAAGCAGCTTTTTTTTTAAAAGATTTTAACCAAGACATCCCTTGGGACGTTAGGGGGTGTTGTCGTCATTCTTCGCCACTTACCATGTACGTAAGACCGACGGGGGACTCTCTCTCGCAAATATTTCTACCCCCACACATTTTTATAATGGCAACGTCAAAGAATCTGCAGGAAACACGTTTAAATAATTTGACTAATCCGTCCCCCGGGAACGGGGGATGAAATTTCGGTACGAAATACAACTGAAATCCTCTATTGACTCACCTAGTCAAAGCCATTTGAAGATAATTGACCTTTTTTCATTAATTTTTTCTTGCTTTAATTATCTTTAAATATATCCAGGAAGCCAATGAACAATTTTCATTTTCAGCTGCAGCGTATCCTGGTCTCTATCCCGGTGGATATGTGGCAGCCATGGCGGCTGCAGGTGTCTCGCTTCACGGTCAGCCGACCTTTTATCACACGGGTCATCCTTATCACATGAATCCAAATGCGCCAGGAGTCGGTCCTATGGGAAAACGGAAACGTCGTCATAGAACAATATTCACCGAAGAACAATTGGAGCAGCTAGAGGCTACCTTTGATAAGACCCATTATCCCGATGTCCTACTCAGGGAACAACTGGCACTTCAGGTCGACCTCAAGGAGGAGAGAATCGAGGTGAGTTTCATCCGTAGGAATTAATGGCTAAAGCTACTTTGGCGTGTAAACCAGATACCGTGTACTTCGGTAGCTATGATTATACATAGTTAGCTCAAACCGCACTAAGCCAGAAGGGGTGAAATGTTTGTGAAACCCTTGAAATTTCTTTTCCTTACAAACTCAAACAGAGTCTCGTTACGGTCGGGCTCTTCTCAAGGATAAAAAAATATCAAGAGTTTTCATTTTGACTTTCTAGGCACGACCGCACGAACATGCAGGACTGTCTTATTTTTTCTTCGATTTTCTCTCCCCAGCCCTTATATCAAGGTATAACCAGAATAATAAAGGTAGCGTGTGATGATCTTCATATTTGTAAAACCCTCAAGTTTTTTGTATGGGGCTACCTGGTATAATTCTAATTATTAACGGTATCCGTGACAATATTCATAATTAAATATAAAAAAATTGCCTGGCTTTAATTCCTGACGTACAAAATTTATATAATAAAACGGCGCGCATTTCAAAAAATTATTTTAGGAATCAAACTCTTGAGGGAAATAACAAAAATGCCATCCCACAGAACATTCTAGAAACATCGTGTGTCGTCTGACAAATTGGTTTTTTTCAACCCTTAAGATATTGAGTTTCGGCTTGACAAATATTTGAAGGCCAGGCGGTTTAGCCGCCACGCACAATTTATAATGCAGGTAAACTTTGCTCGCTGTCGGATGTCAACTGTTTGTTACTCTAATGCACAAAGCCTATTATGATTGTACGTAGTCGCTAAAATGTTTCTTTACCCACAATATACACATATTAATAAGCGACACACTACTGTTTACCAAAATGCCGGTATTTTCGATTAAAGGCTTTGGAAACTATACACCCACTGCGATTATTGACTTATAGGTTATGTAGTTTAATGTCACACACAGCCATACACGAATACGTACACAAGCCAGTGTATATTAGTGATACAAATTATAATCGTATATAACAACAGTAAAAATAGGCGCTGTGATAAATTATTATTTTATTAAAAATAATTTCACTGTGTACACAGACTGTCTTTGTGATGTTAAAGTACGTGATTTTTATTTTACTGTACGGATATATCTATACTGCGTCGATATCATTGGAATTTCTTAAGCATCTAAGATATATCCTCTGTGGGAAAGATCCGAGAGGATTTTATATGTTCTCTGCATCATTTACACCTAGTATTTTCCAAGACCACCCACGTAGGCGGCTTGACCAAAGAATCCCCATTCTTCGAGGAGCCTTTAAGACTTTGAAACAACATATACCTACCACCCACACCTGCCTCAGAAAGCAACCCCCAGCTGTTTACTCAGAATTAGTCGAAAAATGACTTTCCTGGGTGACACCGAAAGAACAAATTGAGAAAGAAAAGTTAAATTTTATAATAGTTTTGAAATTTAGTTAAAGACATTTATATTACTTTTCATTTTCACTCACATTTTTTTGTGACGATTTTAGAAGTACGAATCGTATAAATTCACTCTTTTATTGAACAAAGGGACAAAATGTACCTATTCGTATTATAAAGGATGAATCGTCAATCATCTCCCCGAATTGAATCAGACAGGCGTAATGGACAAATGCTGATTTGAAATGTGGGTTGACGCTGTTTGATCTTCCCGCCTCCCATGAGTCTTGTTACTACGGGCTACCATTAATGGAGCGATACTGATTTAAGTAACAGCCTAATTGAGTTACGAAGTAATTGAATTATTCCACGTGTACTAAAGCCTGATAGTTATTTACGTGGAAGTTATACATTTTTTAATAATTATCAAACTACATTGAAGTCAAGAACTATGCAATCATATCTCAGTGCAACTATTTAATATCAATCTGTTAATTAAAAAAAAGTAATTAACCATCGGCTGTCATACATAATTATAAAGTACTGAAAACTTGATTAAATTAAATAATTTAAAGGTTATCCATAAAGTAATAGAATTATGAAAATTTGAAATTGCCGCGACACCCTTAATTTAAATACAATGTATGTAATAACCTTCTATATCGTGTTTCTTATATATATACACACATATATATTTAATACAGCAATAAGCAACCCTCTAGTTCTTCATTCATATTAATAATAAGCTTTCCTTACTCTCGTTTTAACCCCTACAAAAGCTCGGCTCGTGAACTCTCGGCATGGGGTTAGAAGTCGCAGACAGAACGGGAGTTTGAAAACAGGGTGGAACAAGAGAAACACAAATTCTCTCCCTTGTTATTTTCCATTTGAGTAATTAGTGATAAAGTATCATTTCTTCACGGGCTAACTCTTTTCCTTTGTCGCCGTTTTCATTGAGACGGAAGAAAAAAGGGCTAACGATAACAATGCGCAATGACAGGTCGTCTGGTAGGTTATAACACGGGGAGGCACTCACGAAACTTGACAACTTAAAGAATACAAGTTTTCGTACTCGCCGTAGATACTCGTGGACTCACTAAATATAATTCGGTACTCATCCAGCGATCGGTAATTATTGTTCCAGGTCTGGTTCAAGAATAGGAGAGCAAAGTGGCGTAAACAAAAACGTGAGGAGCAGGAACGGCTACGAAAGTTACAACTAGAGCAGCGACAGCGCCCCGACGAGAACGTAGCGACGCCTCCTATTAGAGTTGCTGGACACTTAACTTTAAACAGACCTCAACACGAACAGGATACCGACAGTTCGGATTTGGAAGTTGCGTAGTGTGATTTTTAAGAAAATATTTATAGTCGATCTACATATGCATTTTCTTGGGGCATAGAGACATTACTATTTCCTTCATGGAGACGGGAGCAACTTGAATTCATTTCTGACCTGAACCTAGAAATCGTTTGACGTCAATGAATTTTGTACGTCCATTATTATAAATCTATCAATTGCATTTGATCTCCTTCTGTAATGGAGAATGTACATACAAATTAGGGTGTAAATATCCCTGTAAATAACACTAATTATCAATGTGTATAAACGAATAAATTATTGTGCGAATATTTAATGGTCTTAATTGTTTAAATTGTCTAACCTCACGCGACAAGATACAGTTTCTCCGAATCTCCGTGGGTGATTATACTTTGATATTTTATACCTTCTACATTTTTTAATCGAATTAATGAACTCGCGCCAAACAGATATTCGGCTACTCGAGCGCCCTCATAGACCAAGTGCTTTGTACCGTCAATTTCGGCGCTCGGCTAGAAACAATCCCTCCCATTTGTCTTTCAACCGTAGAACACGCAGCGGACTTACTAGACACAGTTTTTGGCTCGCCGCAATGTGACTCGATGTAACCGAATGTTTTCGAATTCACGCGAGCATTTCGTAACGAGGAAAAAGAGTTTCACGTGACGCTTACTTACTCGGTCTGTAACATCAATGTTCATGAGTATTGCAACTATTTTTGACGTTCGGCAGTGACCAGAAAGTTTCGGAACTGATCGGGGAATGATGAGCTGCGCTGCGATCAGCACGGTGTAACGTACCGAAGACAATCGAAATCCTCATGAAACAATTAGAGAAAGGTGCGTACTTAATCTAACCTATAAGATGGCACTAGTTGTAAATCCATATTATTTGTATTTGAATTATTCAACCATTAGACTTTTGGGCGAACGTTATTTGGTTTACAAGGAAACGGGTTACGTGACAAGCTCACGTGGCTCTTACCTTATCGGCGACCGAGGAGATACATAAGTATAATTTTCCTGAAGCTAATGAACAGAAATTCTTTCATTAAAATCAATGTATGAACGGACACATAATATGTATCTAAGAGTACGCAAGAGGTTGTGATCTCTGTCAAACTAAAAGTACGCATTTTAGTTTTATATGTTAATTGAATATTTCGATTATATTTCTGTATTATCGTTTTAGAGATTACAGGCGAACAAGAGTATTCTACGTACCGGACTTTTAAGATAAAATAAACGTGTGACGATAACTATAGCTTGATAATTTAGTAAAACGTCTAGTACTCATCGACTCGCGTAAAGCATTGGCTACTAGCGTGTATAAAGTTAAGTGCTTTTAAAAATGTATAGATACCTAACTGGTAGTATAACTTTTCGAGTTTATACTGTGTTACTTATTGTATCGTTAACTGTCTTGTGTTTTATAATTCTGAAAAATAATTTTATAAATGACAACTCTGCTTTATATAACCGTCAACCAATGAGAGTATTAAATCCAGCAGACGGTGTTGAAATAATATCAAAAAATGAAGATATTACATCACCGAGAAATTTAAGCAAAAGAATGAAAACGATTCTGTATTGGACGATGATGTTTAAAAGTAAAAATTTTTATTTCGGCGATGGCGACATTTTTCTTGATTGTCCAATCTTCTCCTGTCTTGGTACCAACGACAGGAACTATCAGCCTGTCGAGAATTTCGACGCTATCTTGTTTCACGGACCGGAACTGAATTACAAAGATTTACCAAAAAAAAGGTCACCTCACCAAAGATATATATTCATGAATTCCGAAACGCAGATATATCATCCGATACCGAATCATCCGACTTTTAATAATTTCTTCAACTGGACTATCACCTACAGGTACATAAACATTATATTTATGAATGTCAAAGGATTTAAAAAAATTATTTGTGCAGAAGGGATGCTGATATTATGAGGCCTTACGGCGTTGTGAAAATAATTAAAACCAATGAGATCATACCACCATATTTGCCAGCCGTTTGGAAGAATCTGACAGACACATCGGTACCGAAGGAGATTGATTTAATTGTACAAAATAAGACCAAAATGGCTGCATGGTTCGTGTCCAACTGCTTTACGTCATCTCGACGCGAGAATGTTGTCAAAAGGCTTCAAAAATATATGGACATAGACATATATGGTAAATGCGGTAAACTGGAGTGTCCTCGAGAAATAGAAACTGAATGTTACGAAAAATTGAACGACAATTATTTCTTTTATTTATCTTTTGAAAATTCTCTCTGTCGCGATTATCTCACTGAAAAGGTATTTAGGGTGTTAGAGTATAATGTAATACCAGTAGTTTACGGCTCTGCGGATTATAGCACTTTTCTACCGCCTGATTCATACATCAACGCCAGAGACTTTGCATCTCTTGAGGAGCTTGCCAAATTTCTCAAAGCTCTCGTTAAAGACACTCAGAGATATCTCAGCTACTTTAAATGGAAAAGTCACTATTACATTGATACTTCCAAGAGATACATTAATTGTCAACTATGTGAGGCTTTGCACAACAATAATGAAATACGTAATCAAACTTACAAGGATATTTATCGCTGGTGGACCATTGGATCAGGATGCGAAAGTGGTCCAAAGTTATAAAAAATCATACTTGCTCTTGTCTCGTCGAGAAATATAATTGAAAATATAAATATTATCGATTGTACAACAATATCAAGCAAATCTTAGCATTTTAATAGGTACACCGTCTGTGAATGCGAAATAGTTAAAATTCGAAACGAGTGAGTTCTGCTTGGTACTTGCTTTAATTTTCTTCACTGGAAATCGCAATCACAGATCACCTACACCACAGATTCCTACCGATGCTAGACAGTTGAATTTCACCAGGTCATAGTATACATATGTGATTTTTATTTTTATTTGACGAAATGTTTTTTAACCTTTAAAGTACGGACTTTGGATCCTCCAAAATAATGGGCCTAGTCCATCGTTTAAATTTCAAAAATAGGCTCTGTACTCTAAAGGCTTAAATCAATTGTTGGATGTTTATATAGTATTATATTAATTCTTAAGATCTAATAATAACATTAAGGTAATATTATCGTGACTTATTGCTGTGATCTTATTACATACGCATAGTTATAAGGTACCTTTAATAAAAAAAGAAGTAATTTGTATTTAATAGAAAATTGAATAAACAAATTTCTTATGACCATCTGATAATTTTATTCTAATCACTAAGAATCGTCCTATATTAAGATCATTCAATTAATTCCTAATATTGTTCCATCGAATCTCCAACACTGTTCCTTAGTCCACCACTTATACACGTCTTCAATTACTTCCGGAAGTCGTGGCTCCACGTGCAACTTCTGACAAAGTTCGCAAAGCGTGTGTTCGTTCGGTATCGTTTGTACCTTGTACATATCCTTCCATCTAAAGTACTCAAGATATCTTTCTGAATCGTAGCTAAGTTCCCATAGAAAGCTAGCAAGAGTTTTCGGCGACTTAAAATCCATTATGTCAATATAAGAATGCGGTGGTAATACTCCAGCATAATCAACAGCACCATACACAATCGGTACGACATCGTATTCCAGAAATTTGAAGGCTTTCTCAGTGACGTAATCTTTGCAGAGAGAATTTTCAAAAGCCAAATAAAAATAATACTTCCTCTCCACCATTTTGTAGCACTCTGCACCCAGTCGAGTGTCGCAAGAAAAATTACTGCAGGAACCAAAAACGTCCACGTCCACGTATTGTTTAAGTACGTCAACATAATCTTCCCTCCTACTTAAAGTTTTACAATTTGACACGAACCAGGCAATCTGACGTGTTTTTGATTTTACTATATCCCGAGATTTCTCACTTATTTTGCCTTTGGACACGTCCTTCCACATTGCTGGTATATGAGGTGGAATTACCTCATTGGTTCTGACATTTCTGACGATACCGTAAGGCCTCATGAGGCTAGAATCACGTCTGTAGGTCATAGACCAATTGAAGAAATTTTTGTAAATCTCTCTGTTCTGTATAGGATGATATATCGGCGTTTCCAAATCCACAAATATATAACGTTGCCGCGAGTATCTTTTCCTCGGTAAATCTAAAATGTCTATTTCCGGTCCATGAAACATGATAGCATCAAACTCTGTTACGTCTTCGATAGTCCTGTCGTTGGTAGCAATACAATTCCAAACTGGACATGCGGCGAAAATGTCGCCGTCACCAAAATAAAAATTGTCACTCTGGAACATTTTCGTCCAGTAAAGAATTTTTCGTGTCCTCGAATACGAATTTGGATTAGATGGATTTAATATTTTCAAAATTAACGCATCCTCACGACGTGTTTGATCTACGAGGTTGCTACGATTCAACGAATTCTGATCTCTGTTCAACTGGTGTAACCACAGGATTATCAATGAGCATAAAACAATACAAATAAGCCCATACGTTTTTAACGTAATGCTTGAGTTTAAGAATCTTAAGACATTTTTAATGTACATATTTCTATTATTTATTATTACACGTATTGTCCAACACTAGCCTATCACCTTCGTTGCCACTATCAACTATTATTGCAAGTGAATAAGTTACATTTATCGTTTAGTAACGTCCATAAAATTTACATACTGGATATATTGATTTGACATTGATTAGAGATTTATTAAAATTTATACATGGGTACACAAGTTATTCTGTCTGGAAATTAGTCTCAGTCATTGAACTTAAACCGGCACAATACTGATCGGTTGGTCATTCGTAACAGTCATATAGGTTATACGTTCTTTCCGATTAGATAACATACACTTGATATGGGAAAATGCGTCATGCTATCTATCGATTTATTTATCTACTTAGAAGTTCGTAATTTTGAACGTTAGCTGGGTACGATAACTATAGGTTGGTTATGGATAAGAGTCATATATAGGTACGTGTTTTTACATATTGAGCAACTGATACGACAATTGCGTCACGAAATGTTTTATTTGGAGTATCAAAACTGTGTCATACAGTATAGGGTATGTATGAATAGTCACAGAGGGTAGCCATGGACATTGCAAGTTCTCTACGTTTAGAGTTAACTAAGTTTGTTGAGTACATATACGTATATACTATAAAGCCTCATGCAACCGAAACTAAGACAATCCTTACTACAAGTTTGAAAACCCCTCACCATTGCAGGGTCTGAGACCTAAAGACGATCAACTTGCTCTTTTTACTGTAGAGGCCCTTAGTTCAATTATTCAACTGTCCAAAGTTGGCAGCGCGAACTTAAGCTGAAGCCCGAATTGAGATACTCGCATTTTGCGAAATTCTGTTGAAAATTGAAACTGTTGATTTCGATGAATTTATTTTCCTCGCCCCTTTCCTTTTTATAACAATGTTAAATATTTGCAAAATCAAATCCATCCTAACCTGTGTTTCTAACCGAGCGAGTAATGCGTAAAATATTTTTTAATTTAGCTGGCTTTATTTGATTTCGCAATATTGCACGATTCGTACAAAGAACGGCATTGCGCCTGTGGCAGTTTATTTCCTCGTGCAAATATGCACGTACAAAGTGCAGGTATTTTAATGCGCCTATTTTTCTTCAGATAAATATTAACCCGATCTATAATACGTGAAAGAATCAAATATCACGCGATACTGTTACACTATAATTCGTCATACAATTATAAATACTTGTTTATTTATTTTTTATTTTTAAAACGCTTCTTACTACTTTCGTCTTTGCAAATTGTTTTATCTATAGTCTTCCTCTCGGACTGTGCAGATTTTGGTCGCCACTTTTTCGGGTCTGGTTTCTTATCATCCTCGTAAGGACAAGTTACCTTCGTAGTATTACTTGATGTCTTACGCCTGTTCTGAGCATCTACTTGCTTAGGAGTGTCGGCAGATCCAACTTCAATAACTTTAACAATCTCTATAGGATTAAGTGAAAAACGGCTACATTCAGGCGAGCCAATAGTAAGTATCAGAATAGTCATGAATTTAAAAAACGATGTAGACCTTAGAAGATAGGCAACCGCATGGCCATATTGAAACAATGGTGGCCCCCAGGATTGGACATCGCACATGTAATAGGCGCCACAAAATTTAAAAAGCCCTACACAAGTATTTTCGCAGGTAAGTATTCCGAAGTGATACTTGACAAACATTTGCTCCAACGTCTGCCAGAGATACTTGGCTAACTTGGAGTAAAGTTTTCCACAGATGGACGGCAATATCTTAACCTGAAAAAGTGTCTCGCCGATCTTAAAATACTCCGTTAAATATTTATCCCAACAATCCCTCTGCGAGTATTCAGTCTTCTCAGAAAGCGCCTCAGCCTCTAATTTACTCAAAGTGTAATACTTGTCACCGCACATAACAATGGCATCCAAGGTCTTAGGCGTCCAATATTCCGGCGCCGTTATGCGTGTCATACCAGCGCAGACCGCGTAACAGGCGTACGATTGTTTTCCTCTGTTCTCTTTTGGAAACAGCTGTTCCGTAGGATGAATTTCAGCCCAGAGAGAAAATATTTTATATGGTTCTTCGACGTAATACTGGTGCCATCTTAACTTTACACTAGTTGCAGAATTATCCCGACATGATTTTTTCTTTATGGCTTGACATCTGGGCCATGTTATCTTGAACGTCTTTAACCAGCTGACTTTCTCTATTAATTCGTTATCCTCGTACTCTTTGCAAGGATCATATGTTTCCATGGGATCTATCGGACAGATATTGAGTTTTTGTTTTTCGATATCCTGCATTTGAGGTTTAGGAGCGGATTTTTGCAATAGATCAATATTATACAATTGAGTCTTATGATAGATCATTTGATAAATCTGAATGGTCAGAACGTCTTCCTTCTTTTCGATTTCTTGTATCGATTCGTCAGTGGTTTCTATAGTGTCTCTTTTACCTTGATTATTTTCACTCTGGTCAATTTCATCAGTTTCATTAACTTTGTCGTTAATCTCGCTTTTAGGTGTTTCATATACATATGCTCTTAGCAGAAGTATCATCAAATGCCTTCTAAGAGAATCCCTCGAGCAAAATTTCATAATACACGCATATCCAGAATCATCCCAAAATCCAAATTTGTCACAGCGATAAGGATTGTAAAGATACCAGAAGAAATCATCTTTCCAAAAAGCCAAGGAGTATCTCGTAGTGCGAAAAATACAATTCTGATATCGTACGTCTAACTGGTCGAACCAATTTTCAATTACCTTAGTACACTTGTGCACTGGTATATTTTGCTGATCCTTTATCTTCTGCGAATTGATCTCTCCATTTGTATGCATCAACTCCTTTCTCTCGAGTTCTAATTTCTTTTTAAAATTCTTTTCTATGTAATCCCACTCTACCTCATTTACCCTAGGCACGTCCTTCGTTTCACATACTAATTCGATCTCCACACTGTACTTATAATTATATACAATAACGTCGTCGAATCTTTGCTTCTCCCTGAGATTAATGCTACCTATGTGTACATACAGCATCCATGCATGATCATAAATGTAATCTAGATTCGCACTCCACGCGTATCTATAACGAAGTTGAGTCTTAGCCAGGAGAGCAACAAGCGCCTGATAGAAACAAAATTTCCATGTTTTCTCACGGCTACGAGAACCTTCCAATTCCTGAAGATGCATTCCCTTCATACCGCGAAGACAAACATCCGCATAGGTTCGATTTCCTTTCTTCTTGGAGACCAACTCAAAGATCACGTAGTCACCGTCGACCAATCCCGGATGTTCACCAGCAGCTCTGTCGACCATCAGATTACTCTTTATCGTTGGACACGCTGGCGGAATCCTCGCATGACCGAGTTCCTTCCTTTCTGCAAAATTCTCTTTAGGCAATTCCAATAGCTCCTCCCGTTCTTCCGAGATAAGAGGAAAAATTTCTTTTTTCTTATTTCTCTTAAAAATCTTCTTCAGTTCCTCAATATATTCTTCGTCGGCGCATGGCCACACTTCCGGAAATTTTTCACTCTCTGCTTCCGCTTGCAGCTTCCGCTCAATCTGCCGATCGGCATCCGAAATGACTTTGGTCTCTAAACTTTTCCATATTCGTATTTTTTCCTTTCGATTCAATTTGTCAGGCAGCTTCAGGGCGTCGGCTTTGCTGAATGCATTTAAATATAAGCACTCGTATGGAACCGATATGTCCTCCTCGGATTTGACGTTCGGCAACTTCAGGAGGTTGGCTGCTTTCCTACGGGCAAACTTATCCTCTGCCTCGAGTCTCTCCTCCTTCTCGACGTATCTGAATAATCAATAATACCAGTGGAATAAAGAACGATTCCTTTCATAAGAATACGTACGACTTCATGTAAACACGCCAAAGCTCTTTCTCATCGCAGAAATCTTCTTCGAGACAACTTCCATCCTTGACTTTTTTCTTGCTCTTTTTCTTCTTCCTTCCAACATTCGCATTTATCTCTTCTCTCTCTTCTTCAGCTTCACTCGTTCCGTTTTCGTCTTCCGCTTCCGTTTTATCTGCCTTTCCTCCATCCGTACTGGGTGCAACCTCATTCTCAGATACATAGTTATCTGTTTCTGTGTCGGTTTCTGGAACTGCCGTATTATCAGTATCAGTGTCGGTCATTTTTTAAATAATTTTTTATCTTTATTACAATGATACAGAATTTGTATAACTTCCTCCTAAAATATCTTATCAGGTTAATGATATGAAGCAAGCGGGAATTTTGAAAGGAATATAAAACATCTGAATTTTACCTCTGATCATAACGGGCTTCACATAGGTGATCCCATTAAATACTCAACGACTCTGATTTGTGGTCTGGTTATGTGATTTTCTAATTATTTTCCTGAGAGCAGACGAAGAAGCCCCTGAACGAATGCAATCTTGCTCGCGAAGCCAAGTCCGTGACGCAAGATTTTCAAAGTGTTTATAAAATTACGGCGAATCACGATGAAAATAACGTGAAACCTTACAGGGTCGGGGGCACACTGAGATCATTATTGGATTTCATGCCGAACCTCATTCCTAGTCGAGGAATATTTCCCTTCCCGCATATTACATGTACATACACGGTTATTCAGGACTACTGTACCGCCTGAAGATTTCTATTATTGCCCACGGTAGTATTAATAACGATCTTCAGGTGATACAGCAGTCCTGAATAATATGCATGCAAAACCATATAGTCCATAGGTACGCGTACCACAGAAGAAGAAAAAAGTTGAATATAGAAAAAATAAATGTATAAAGAAAAAATAATCATGTGAGATATTTAAGATTTTCAATAATCGTAGGTACGATAAAAATAGCAAAATTATTTAATGATAGTTGATTTTTTTTTCCTCGTAGAGAAAATCATTCCCCTCTCTGTATATATCCTTCGGGAATTCTAGCTTAGGGAAACTGTGGCGGGACTCCAGGAGTGAATCGAACTTGGAATCGGTCTGATCCCTGAGTTCGAAATGAAGTTGGCTGAGCAAAGCCAAGATCAAGACGATTTCTATTGAAATTTTAATGGAATACACACTGAAACAATCAAACTTTACGGATTCGATAGCACAATAGCTAAATCGCGAAAGCGTTTTTAAATAATTAATCATACGATTCTCAATACGCTTTCTATCCTTCGGCATGACTTTTATAGGTTAGAATTACCAACATTCGTTCGTATACGTGATAATTTGCAAATCTAATAGTAAAACTTGAACCGTGACTGAATCTGAAAGACTACAATGATTCTATAATTCACCTGTATATCGAGGCTAGTAAAAAAAATTGAAACATAAATATATTATTCGTAAAATGATGGCTTTGACAAATCTGTTAAACGGATACAATTTCAGCATGGAAATATGCTGGCGTTTCCTCTATATTTTCGCTTTAACCAAGGGGATATATTTGCGCTAGAAAATCGTAGGCGGATGACGAGATCCAACGAAACCCGAATAAACGGTGCATATACGGTAACGCACAAAAAGTCATACCCACGGCTCTATAAATAATGTGCACATCGCTATATGTATACATATACACAAAGTATCCTCAATTGCTCTACCGTACTGACAATCCAATTAATTATATTTTAATGAACACATCACCGAACATTTCTCTCGATTGTTATTGTTACTTTGGCATGGCAAAATTCATGGACGAGCGCCGCTTCATTATTTCGCCCTGACAATTCCGAATAGTTATATCTCCGACTGTTTGGATATATATGTATATCTTTTTTTCAGCGGCCATTATTGCTTTTCTATGCCCGTTCGCTTAGGATCGGTAAACCATGCTAGACATATCCATTTCGAAAAAAACAAGTAACGTGTCAAACTAAATTGAACCCATTGTCAATAACGTATGGAATGTTGTTAGGCCTGTAAAAAAATATGAAATGATAAAAATTTTAAAATTACAAAAAAAAACTGATGTTAAATGACTGTTTTGATATTTAATGAGAAAAGTATTATAGGGAGATGCAGCTAACAGCTTTTACTGAAAGATTGTGTTAATTTAAACAAAGAACAGAGATTCTCCGGATGATTTGTTTCCATCAGGGAGAATGGTGGATAAGCGATGTTCTTTGGACAGATGAAAAGAACAGACAAAATGTCCCCAGGAGAGATTTACGTGAGAAGCTGCGGAGACATTGCTAGAGATTTAAAGTAAGAATAATATTCCGTAGCCCGAGGCCGCCCTTTTAATTACCTGACGTTAAATTCTTTATCTGCCTGAAACAATGTGGCGAACTCGTGTTTTCAGACCAAACAAACCCCATGTTGATACGCGGTAATAGAATAATCTGGCAGCTGATTCCGGGGATATAGCCCACGGGGGTAGAAACCTACGCGATTTCTGCACCCACTATATCCCAAACCAAAATCAACCCCTGGACGTCGTTCAACCCCCATCTACGTGTTTACTCTCTCTTCTATAACCAGACAAATGGTTCTCCCATGCTTCCTTCTGTACCAGCAACCATTTTCATCCTCTGTATCACACTTAATTTCCCAAATTCGTCATTCCGTACTGTACACAATTCTAACCCTTGACTGTTCCGCATCCCTTGGAATTAAATGTAAAAAGAGTATCAAGCTTTGTTGTAAACGCTTCTTTCAAAAATTACCTCATTTCTCTTGGTTAGGTTTTTCCATCCACGTGTACGTGCACACCAAACAAGAGTATTTCAGTAGCATATGTGTTTTCCCTGAAGTTTGCGGCCATGCGTCGATTCCAGTTTCACAATGGCGGAATGATTGAAACGCGACATTCCAAGCTTCACTGTTTTATTGCTCTCCCGGTGCAATATAAGCGTCGCGATTCGAGCTCGTGTTTTCATGTTTCTCCCTGGCTGGTTGGCAACTGTTGCCAACCCAGCAAAGCACCAAAGAGTAAACGGGCTTGAGGGGTGAATACCATATGAGAAAAGGATTGTGTCTGTGATATCCAGCGACGTGAACCAGTCAAGTAGAGGTCGACTAGAAATTACGAGTGCGTCATTTACTCAGTGATACTTTCAATATCACTGATCAATTTCTTAAGCCACTCGACATTAGATTTGTAACCTTAAAAAAATACACTATCATAATACCTAGATAAACACGATCAAAGACTTCCACGAATATTAAAATTCTTTATTACATTAAACGAGCGAAGAAAAATAATGAAAAATTCAGAAATCACTATAGTTACGTACCACCTTTTTCTCCTTTAAATTGTTTCCACGATACGTTATCTTTCCTGTTGAAGTTCCACGTATAACGAGGAGTCAGCTGCGTGGAAAACAAGGGGTCGGACTGAATCAAAAGGTTTCGTTTTACTTTCTTTTTGTCAACTTGACTTTCAGTCGTGTCGTTGTTTAACAAGCGCGTATCTCCTTTCTTGAGTTCTTATGCTAGTTGATTTTCTATTCTCCAAGTAGGTTCCTTGCGTTGAATTCTTTTCATCTGTGAGACGAGTCCAGGTAGACTGTCTGCGCAATAGTAAATGCACATGGGTGTTAACGATGCGATGAATCTGTAAAAGGAAATTATGAAAATCAAAGTATGTAATTAATTAAAAAAAAAAAGAAAATAATATGGAAAGTATCAAGGAGGAAATGAAAAAAAAAGTTATTATGTATTATGTGACCAGTATTATGTGTATTCGAAGGATTTAGGCTGTAATTAATTTGTAAATCTTTGCCAAAGCATTTCACGTATATTCACTTTCTGTCTAATCAAATGGAGTGTACAGGGTTATTAAATAAGGGTAACGCTGTTAAGCCTTTTACACTTACGTAATTATGTAGTCTTACTTATATTATAACTCAGGTGATCGCTTTTAGATCAAATGTGATGTATGTGAGAATATGTCTATATTATATTTAATCGATTTGATTAATTCATCGAAACGACAATGAGGTCCAGATGACAGTGGCTGACGGTATACTCGAGAAAACATCGGTAGGGACGCAGCATTTCTCAGAGTCTTCATGTAATCAAATAAAGTGAAGTGCGGGCAGGTAACGCCGCTAGTGAGATTTATCCCTGAGAGTTGGTTCCAACTCGCCTTTGTGAAGCTGAAGTCTTTATCCTAGGGGATTCATTTCCATTAGGATATTGAAGAAATTCTAATGACAGCAACGACTCGGGATGTGGATTGAAGTTAAGAATAAGTTGCATCTAGATAACATTGAAATATTTGACGAATACAAATTGCTTCATTCTTATAATTTCCATCGTGTAACCCCAGGAAGTTTGTTTTTCGAAATTAATAAATTACAATTATATGAAAACGTTTTCAAAATCATTCGTACGCCTTTTCTTTGTGAAACACTTTAGAAGAAATTGAAAAACATTTTTTTTTTGCAATTCTGCAATAATCTAGCTGCAAAAGTAATAGGTATTGGATACTCATCCAGGGTTAAGAGACCCGGATTACTTTTAAAGTACCAAACCGCTAAGTACTAGGTACCGGTCAGTTAAGTATGGGAGACCTTGGCTCTGGCCTTGAAAAATTTTCTACCGTCCTAGCTTTCGGCTTTTTGACATAATACATCCGTTTTCACGCCGGAGCTGTCGTACTAACGAGATTGCATTTCAAATCTGCGGTCAAAAGTTTGAGGAATAATTGGCCGGAAGCCGAAGGCTCACTCGGGTGTAACGCGATAGTTTATGTTGAACTTGACTGACCACTGGCTACTTGCGGATAATCCACATACAGGTGTTGGAACAACGTATAAAGGCGCCGTTACAACGAGATTCCATCGAGGGCCTGCGTCAAGAATGCAATATACCTAATGCTGTACCCCTGAATCCTAAGGATTGCAAACTCGAAAGACGATAGTTTGCCTTGAACTTGACTAGTTCAGTAGTCTGAATGTTCCCAAGTTTCCTGTCAGTGCCGCGACCAGCGCTATGTCCTTTTTTCATTTATGCATATCTGAGAGAGATGTAACTACTTTCGCAATGCTATCGATAAATTTCGGAATACACCCTAAAGATGCCTAATCTGCGGACAATGAAAATTTTGAATTTAATGCAAAAAAATATATGCATTTATAAGATTCCTTCCTTCCTTTCCTTATGGCTGACTCCTCCAATGAGGAGATGTGCCAGTAGCTAGTTCTAAAGCATTTATAAGATTCCTTCCTTCCTTTCCTTATGGCTGACTCCTCCAATGAGGAGATGTGCCAGTAGCTAGTTCTAAAGCATTTATAAGATTCACGTCTCTGTTATATGTATACCTTTGATTAAGAAATCTATAGAGTTGCGTCCCGCCTAAAAATGTATCTAAGGAGTGTCTCAGGCTAATGGATTCATTACCGGTTGTCGTCCGAAGAAACCATAATTAAGACAATGGATAGAGTTACCCTAATGACATTCGCCTCACGATATACAGGAAGTGTAATGATGAATCATTAATAAAGTGCATGAAAAAATCGATTAAATAATTAATAGACAGCATGAATAAATTATTTGGAGGTTATGTACCTATTTTTCTATTGCTCCATCACACGTGTCCTATGACTAAATTAAAACCTGGATTAAAAGCACTGATACGAAACGAGTCTAAAGAGAGCAGTCGGTCTCAGGAGGTTAGCCATACTTGTCACGAGTCAAAGCATGCCCCGGCAATGAGTCTTTTATTGAGAACAGAGATGAGGCAGTTAATAGCTGAAGGACAATGGACTTGGGGCTGGATGTTTCAAGGACCCAGACCTACATTAGAGGGTTGGCAGGCGTGACTGTGTGAGCCCGTTGTCGAGATAATTGAGCCGTCAGCTGCACAAGCCTCAGGCGCCATGATAGCGCCACCCTCTTCTTGCTGTTTTACGCTCTGAGAAGAGAACACTTATACAGCAACGGGCACAGGGCTCGAATTACCCTTTGCAAAACCCTCGGGACACCCGAGCACTTGCTCCACAAGACGTGTTCTCATGATAACTGACGATATGTTTCTGCTTACGGAAAGTGTCTCAATAATTCTACGTACTAACCTCATTTTTCAGAATCCTTCACGGAAAACTACTGCCAGGTTATAATCCAGCTAAACCGACGTGCCAAAGCTGTAAGAGCACTGGTAAAGGTCGAGACGAATGTCCATCCTATTAAATCCACACGGCAGATATTTCACAGGCTACAAGACCACTGGAAGATTCAAACTGGCCGACCGAAAATACGAGCGTTGGATTTTCAGTGTCGCATTCTGGTGAGATTGACGCGAACGTCGTCGTCCTCCTTCAGAGAAGTGAGTGAAAGCTTGCATAGGTAACACGGATCGCGGATTTCACGACTCGTCGCCGACGCATCGTGTGAAAATATTTAATGCTTATTTTCAACGTTGCGACAGCACGCCTCGATGCATCCCGATCTTACTTAGGTACTTAGAAAGTCTTACCGTTTCATTTGCTTCGGAGAGATCTTCTCGGTGGTGACGAAGATTTCTCTTTTTTTTTGTCCAGGAATATATCTAAAATTTTTATCATTTTATTGAAACGGAGTTCACACGATGAATGTTTTAAAATCGCGGTGAGTAAAGAACGGAAAAATTTTTCCATGATTTCCTCTAGATGTGTTCTCTACCTCTATGGTTTTTTATGTGCGGCGAGTTCCTTGTATTCGGTTAAGTTTCCTAGGAACACGGTCGTCCAAATTTCACGATCAAACAGAGAATTTATTAATCCTCAAACAAATACCGTGCTTTATCGTCGCTCTGGTCGTTTCACTGCCGTGCCTTGTTTCCCCAAAGGACCCGGTGAGAAACTGAGAATGAGATTATTCAACCCCTACTAATACTAATCTCTCTTCCGCTAGAAATTGTTTGCGAAGGCCTTCTTTATTGCAGCTCTAAAACTGACGGGCTTGTATTATTTAGCCGAACGTTAATGCAAACAATACGAATGCCGGTTACGTGAAAGACTGGGCATGACTGTGCGCATCTTGAAACTAACCTCAAAGCCACTATTTCGTATACGATTACAAAGTCAATTTTTGTCCAACAAATTGCACAAAATCTCGTACCTTCAAACCATCTGACATATTCACAATAAAAAGTTGTAAAGGAGACAAGATTAGAAAAAAAAACTCGAATTGAATAATTTACATAAGAATACAAAGATGCTCTGTATTGATACCGAGAAAAATATGGCGCCTTTACAAGACACGAAAAAAGAAAGTATGTAGGGCCGATTATCGGTTGCTAGACACGAACAGACACCCTTATTCTCGTACAAGTAAAGTTCAACCCCTAGCTCACTGTGTTCCTAAAGGGGGTTGAGATTCTTTCGGATAACGGTACATTCCAAAGGGTGTCGAAGTGGGGATGTTTAGTTACAGTGGGGATTCGCTTGCCCACGCCTACTACCCTCCGAATCAACCAATAGAAATGCTGCATGAGGAGTGTCAGAGAGTTACCAGTTGTCACTGCGCCGGTATGGTTAGCCATAGAGAAAACGTGAATGCTATAAACCGGGAATTTAGAGCTTTATATTTTTTTTCCGTACCAACGTCTACGTACCTACTTCCACAGGATTCCGTGAAAATTCGTGTAATCAATTTCTGTTTTCTCTATGTAAACAAAAATGTGACAAATCCTAAAGGTCAGAGGGAAAAATTTTACCTTTTATTATAGGCATATAATAAAAATTATAATATTTATTGCGCATACAAAATTTCAGTTTCAAGCAAATACAATATTCAAAGCATCCCCGTCGTCAATCTTTAAAATGCCCTATAGGATTCGTACATAATTCAAAAAAATTATAAGAACATGAGCCAATGAAACCATATATCAGAATAGGAACGATTACCACGTTTTATTCATTGTAGTGATTCCTATTTGGAATGAGACAACGATTCGCTCTATTCTATATTGAAAACCTCCTGTCGATACGTTAATCAAACCAAGAACCCGACATGGCTTCCTGCCTAGTAACACCCTCCAATGTCTCTCTGTCTCTTCGCATTTACCTTCGAAATAACCAGCCAAAATTTTCACCTGGCCGATTCGGATCTCTTTGATTTCCGCGATTACATTAAACCTGACAGGTGTTTCAATCCAACCATATACATACACGAGGGAACATATGTACATACGTATTTGTCCGTATATACATATATACATATATACTGTACCGTTTGATCCACCCTTACACGATGCAACCCTATTATGATACCTGGTCTCCAATGGAACAGTATAGCGCATAACAGGGATTAGCACCCTCTGATTAGAATAATTATGTTAGTCTTGCCCTTTGTGTTCTAAGCGAATATTCGGCTCGGGACTGAACTTAAAATACACTAAGTGTAATATAAAAATTTTATACCATTCCTAATACAAAACGTATATAAGGCAATGATTAAGGGTTTTTATTAAAGGAAAAATTTTTTTAGGGTGAAAATAAAATTTATTAAAAAATTCTACAAGACCTCCAAATCAGTCTCCCATCTGATTTGTGAACTACGATTAACCATATTGACTTGATATTTTTATTATGGGGGTGCTGGGATTCTCGTGAAAGCAATAGATGTCGTCATACAGAGATTGTGCATTATGGCACAATGATGGCGAAGGGATGATATCGTTTTGAAGGGGTGTAGCAATATACAGGGGTAGGTACCGCGGTAGCCACAAGCGAGACGAGATAATTGCCCTGTCAGTGGCAGCATTCTAGGGCGTCATAGATATCACTATAGTCCCTCTAGACAATTATCTATACCCGGTTATTGCTTTGACTGATGTATAACCCTTCAGTACCACAACTTCATCCAATTATGATCACGGCTTCTGACTTTTGACATTGGGAAAATTTGAGATATGCAATCTTAATTTTTCACCCTTGGATCATTTTCAATCATTGAATATGATAATTTAATAAACAGGAATAAATATGAATTTGATTTAGATACGTGTGAAAGTCATAGACAGATTTGTATATATATATATATTTTTGTATGGTTGCAATATAAATTTATAAAATATTTGTACTTTAATTATATATTTGACAATTACTCGACCTCTTACGTGTAATATTATTTTTACCTCATTGCCTAATTACATCGATGTTATTGAGTTCGTGAAGTAAAACGGGGTTACTAATGGGGCGAGGAATTGAAGCCGCGTTAAAACAACATTGTCGAGTGCGCAGATGTAGCCTCTCAATTCAGACTACAGATGAAATAGGTTTCAGGGATGATGAGGTGATCGCCTAATTGCCAAAGACAACATTTTACTGGGCTAAAGGCTTCTCAGCGTTAATCCAAAGATTTGTAATAGCGATTGGACATGTTAAATAAATTGGTTGAAAATATTTAATCAGAATAATTATATAACTGATCGTTAACGATATTAACTGTAAAATTAACGAAAATACGTAAACAAAATTTTTTTAATAATTCGTTAAATGATTATTGACAATTTATTACTTTCTAGAAGAAATTGTCTCTGTTTACAATATCACGTATATGTTCTCATCTATAGGTATATGTGAACTGTGATTGGGTAAAGCACTTCTTTCGCTCTCTCCATGTCGTGGAGACGAGTAGTGTGACTGTGAAAAAATTCGATAGCTCAATAGAGAGACACTCTCATCATGAAAGCACCATTAACTCTAGATTACAACGGTGTGGTATTTACTCAGCCCAGGGGCGTAACGTAATACGGGGACTACCCTCTGCGTGTTACCTCCGTTTTAACTGAGTCTCTATCCCTCCGCCCAGTACACAGAGCCTATCGCATCATCCCTATTTGTTCGTCTATCCCCTCGAAATATATCACTTCGCTTCATTTAATATCGTGGGACGCGCACATCCCGACGCCATTGTCCCTGCTGATGGCAGATCATACTAGAATAATACCTGCTAATGGCTCCTGGTTTTAAGCTGACAAATAACAGTGAGACAAATTACACTGATACGTGCGACGGTATGAGGACTTCAAATAAAATTCTCGTTTTTGCATTAATTTCGTTGTGATGCAAAAGACGATTATATTTCGATGTGATTTTCACAAATGCATGAGTACTGGAAATGTATTTTTTTTTAATTAACTAAATTTTTTGCTCATACTATTTTATACATCTATTTTATTTATATGTACTTTACTGCACTCGATATTGTCGAGCTGGTAGAAAGTCAAACATATATATATATATATATATATATATATAATACAATTTCGTGGTATTTTTTTTCGTGGCGAGCGACGTGGTAATAAGAACTGCTGTAAATACTCTGTGGAAAAATAAAGAGGTAAAGCGACGATTAAAGGTATGCAAAAAAGATGGGAGAAGAGTAAAGACGTTTTATCGTTACGCGTGAAACGTGGATAGGCAGGGTTAAAACATGTCGGACTTGACGCTGTTAATTGTTATTGTAATAAACACTGCCTTCCATACCTGATAGATCTTTGTGATTAGCCAATTCTCGGAACAAGATTTTCTTCCAGAATAATCAGCAAGCCAATTTTATTTTCTTGCGTAATTATTTTTTCTAAAAGACTACGCAGTATCCGTTTAAATGATTAACTAACCTCTTATCATGGGAAGAACGTCACATTTCTTCGAATCAAGGACGTAATTGCATGTATTAATCGAGTTACACCTAGTATCACTACTGGTTCAGCCGGCTTATATTGTAAGAATATTACATTTTGTATAACATATATATATATATTATTTGACAAGATCTTATGAAACATTAGTGTCGAGGAACATATGACGTCAGTGAATATATGTATGCAGCGGTTATTTCTCAGGTTACAAACTTAACTCAAGGAACCAAGGGCCGTGCCTAAAACAATATTAGCCGGCGCAATAGGGATCAGTCAAGCATGCATTAGATATTTATTTTGGTGCGCCGGCTCCGTTGTCTTGCTCTTGTTCCGCGGATGAGAACCGAGGGAAGTGGGATAGACTAGTCAGGACCGGTGGGCCTGTTGGCCCTAAGTACCCCAGCCTTGAAATGTTGACCTAGTTAATAGCCTGGTGTTTGATTTGACTACTGTTGTTCGCTTTGTAAGCCAGTAGTGGTAACGAGAGCCTCGTGGCTTGCCGAGACTCTTTTTTAACATAAGTAACTATATATGCACGCGCTAACCCTGTTTCAGGCACAGGGTGAGAAAAGGGAACAGATTACTTGATGGCATATAGTTAAAGCACAAAAGCGTGCTATCATATTGACAAATTCGATTTTACTCAAAACTCTCAGATTTTCAGTTCATAATTCGCATTTCCCTACGTGTTAGATACGATGAGGATTTGAAAAAAATGACTCTGCCGATAATGAAGTATATGTCATAAGAAATATTATTTGGTACCTTTAAAGGGCGCTATATAGATTGTCAAAGAAAGTTTCTATCCCGTTAAGCCCGTTTTACATGGGTCAAGCTACAGCCAATATTGGACTGAGCTTTCCAGTACGGAAATTCTTACTCCGAACTGTTTACGTAGTTCCATCTTGCTCCGCTTTAGCGCTTAGAGTATCTGTGCGCATTATCGGAGTTAGTCGATTATATTAAGAGTGAGTAACACTGGTAGGATTCGAGATCTTTTTTCACTTTAACGAAAGAGGAATCACTGTTTTGACAGTACTACTGTTAAAATAACAGTTCCTCTATTACCAGTCTCACTGTCTTTTGTTGTGTTTATTTTCCTGAAATACTGATGTATCGAAAGTACACTACTCTGTTATGCCGGTACATATCTCAATACAGCTTCAATGACAATATTTCAGGATAATAACTATTCGGAAAGTTTTGTTCAAGTGATATGGTACATTCGAGTTTCTGACCATTAGACGAAATCACGGATAGCCTATTTCTTGTCATACGATAAAACAGTGAAAACGATTGTCATTGATAACCGAAATATCGGTTATAATCTTGGCTCGTGTAAAACAAGCTTTATTTTCCGATTGGCTAATTCGTAGCAAATTCGCATTTTCCACATTGCCGCACACCAGAGATCAAGAGTACCCTCTCGTATTTCGTCGAAGCAATGAGAAATAACTTGGTTGAGCTAATGGCAGCTAATTATCGAATAACAAAGAAGATTCAAGAAAAGCAGACTCCGGGATGAATTGAGATTTTGCCGATTTTCACGAGACTACTTCATAAGATTAATTAAGCGTAACCCTGTGAGTTTATGTATTCTGCAAAAAACAATTATTTTATAATGTATGAATCTCGTGTAATTTAATTATACCCAGCAATGGAGATTATATATCGCCAATTTAATGAGACTCGTAAAAGATGATGAGATCTCTCATTCTAAGGTGCTTCAAAAGTTTTATCGTAACGTTAACTTATTTGATCGTGCGTTTTGATTCGTTAATGTGTTGCTCGATTCACGCTTTACTGACGACGCTTATTACAATGGTGTTACGGTGACAAAAGGTACCTTCCTTGCCGACTTATTTGTCGGCGAAAGTCAGCGGCATGCCACACAGAAGATACTAATTCCAGGGGGTAACTATAGGTACAGCAAGGATCAGTATCCTGGAAGCTAGCAAAAGCCACTGATCCTTCTGTACAAAGGAGTGATCTTTTGCTTGAATGATCAATGGAGCAAAAAAATGGTTAAAGTATAGTAAAAAAAAAAACACTTTTCACAAGCCGACTTATTCACGACCCAATGGCAATGTATTAACGACACTACAATGCGAACCGCGAGTATTGATACTTCTTCAATCGATTGATCTGGTATTCAGTATTCTCAAATATACTTTAGTGACATGGAAATATCTCATACCAGATCAATTGATATTTATGATTAGACAGCTGTATGTACTTACTTTGTAATTTTTGTGCTAGATTCTAATTATTGATGATTAATAACAATGGTTGACAAATATTGTATTTACTTCGATCGCTGCTTCGTGACTTGTTTATAGATAACGTTAATTTTGCGCAACGTAATTATTGATTAATGCGTGAGTAGTTTTTAAAAGTACTTTGTCATTGTACAGTGTTCAACCGTCCAAAATGTATCGCTCAATCGACCGTTGTGAATGCTGCCTTACCATTCGCCGAAATACCATCTGCGCAAACGATTAAACGGTCCATGGATCTAACACCGCAGAGTGTACAAACATTTCGACGTCCTTTCATGTAACGTCAATGGACGAGACACGCTTCTTGACTTTGAAAAGATCGAGACCTGATGCTTTGTGAGTCGCCGACATTATGGTACTTAACCATTTTAATAATTCTTCTTGCTTTGCGATAGAGAGCTTTATGTTTTTATGCTTTTAGAGAATTTCCAAGATTTATCAAACTCAAGTTGTAAGAGAATTCACGCTGACCTTTGATGATTAAGATGCACTGTTAAAAAAAATGCAAAACATTTTACCAAGATAAATACATAGTAATCTCTTCGATACTTTCCCTCGACTTTGTTTCCTGATACTCTTGCTATTCAGATATTCAAGACCCGCAGGGTCTTAATAAAAATATTTGCTAAGAAAACAATTCGTCGAGGGATTGGAGGGCGCGAGGGAGTTATTCTTATATCCAGATTCGTGGGGTATGTATATGACTGGGATGCGATTTCCATAAATGCAATAATTCTGAAACAGAAAGCCCGCAGCTCCCTCAAAATTTGATGCTTCATGTATGCTAAGCCATGTGAGCGTTCACGTATTTTACGTTTCGTAAATTCGAATTCCCATACAGATTGGGAACGATGCATAATTTGGTTAGGAATACTGTCCTACATGTTCATTTTTTAAACAATTGCAGAGTACGAAATACTTTTTTTCACGGTTCGAATCAGATGTCTTTCGTGGCAACCACTTTTTTTTATCTATTTGTATTATGGGAGGAAAAAGAAAATCATGATAGATATAATATTTTATTGATTTTATATGTAATTAAAGGTATAGTGTGATAATAATTACGTTACTTATTATTATATACAGTATAAAATGTTAGTCCTTACCAATGTTTGAGACATTATGGTTATTGCTATATGCGGTTTCTTTTTGTTAAGATTACCTCATGCAACCAGAATTCTGACAAATCGACATATTCTTAAGACGTCTTCTAAATTTGTACCTTTTACCCCGTTTCATAGTTTTCCCAATATTATTCAATTGATCGACGTCGGAATTGAGATCGTATGCCTCAATGTAAGCCTAAATAAATTAAAATAAGCTAGTTGTATTTTTTTATAGCTTCACACAAATATACGGTGAAATATGTAATTATTTAAGCATTTACCTCATCGTCTTCGAAAACACAAAACACGTTGTTGTATTTTTTGGATACTCTACGAATGCAAGCATACGTGTTATTTGCAACGTCTTGGCACTTGCAACCATAAAATTTGCTGCACGACTAAAAAAGTAAAATATAATCGTCGATACGTTATACGGATGATAAAAGTTTAAATAAACGAGTTTACCTGAAGATTTGGGTCCGCGTCAGTAGGACAGCCTGATGATGGCAATCCGACAGAATGTTCTCCTCTGTACTCAATCAATAGAGTTCTGTCTAAAGGTAAGGTATCTATCAAGGATGTACCATCGGACGGTGCTTCTATTCCAGCAATCATTAAAATTGTAGCATAGAGATCAACGCTACTGACTGGGGCTATAACAGTTTTTGGTGAGATGCCAGGACCACGAATCATCAAAGGAACGCGTATGTCTGTTTCGTATGGCTGTCGCTTATCAATCGACATACTAAATTGACCTATTTTATATAACGACACGTATCAAAATTATGTCTGCTCTCTATTACCCAATTCATAATCTTGTTTGTTATTCATTTAGTATCAAGATGTACATAAACTTACCAATATGATAGCCATTATCAGATGTAAATATAATGTAAGTATTGTTTAAAAGATTAGCATTAGTTAATGATTTATGAACATTTAAAACAAGCTCATCCACAGCTAAGAGAGTTTCAAAACGACGTCTATAAACCTCGTCCAATCTAGGTAGAATGCTTTCTGGGAGTGGTGATGGTCCCATGCGTATTAACCAGTGTTTATCCTAAGTTAAAAATCTAGTAATTGAAATGTTCAAACAATGCGAATGTCATGAATTAATACCTTTTGCATTGGAGTATTGAAATTTCCAGTTTTTTTAGCTTTCGTGTCTTTATACCTATCATTGTGACGAGTAGCAGGTGTAAAAGGAGCATGTGGTGCTGGAGGAGCTAAGACCATCAGAAATGGATTTTCATCTGAACGGCGTGTCTTAATAAAATTGGCAGCCATTCTACTCTGTAATGTTTCTAATTCACCATTAGAAAATATGTCACTCGTATAGTTCTGGTAGAGATTACATTTAAATATCTACTTACGATACTGTCAGTAAGATAGTCTGTATCCCTGTCTCTAAATGCGTACTGAGTACCATTAATTGATAGAGAATAATTATAATATTTTGAGTTTCCTACAAGAGCAGCCCACCAATCCCATCCAGGTGGTACAGAAAAATCCCTATTAACTCCGTACTTCATTGTAAATAAAAATTTGTTAAATTTAATAAAAAATATATATTATTGAAATAACATAATGACCACAGAGAAAAAGTAATATAGACCTGATTCATGTATTTCCCTGCGTAAAATGTTGTATAACCCATCTTATTCTTTAACTGAGATGCAAATGTATTTGGTTCAAATGTAGTTTTCCATTGTTGACTGTAACAGCCACCACTAATGCTATTATTAACAACATAATGATTATGTTGATATTTGCCTGTTAATATTGATGCACGATTGGGACAACATATTGGAGAAGCTACAAACTAAATAGTAGAAAAGATGAAAACACAATTAATTTCAAATATACGTTACAATATAATTAAATCCATACTTACACAATTTTGAAAATTCATTCCTTTATTTCCAATCAAGTTTCTAGTATTTTGCAATGGAATCTGAAAAATACAAAAATTTGCTTATTTCCTCTGTGCTTTTCTTCTAAGCAAACAAATAAAAGATAGCTCACCATTCCATCAAGTACAAGGTCTAAATCATCTGCAATGATCAAAATGATGTTGGCTCCTAGTACGAATTTTGTACTAAATATTAATGATAAAATCGTTATTACGTTCATTTTGTCACATTCGCTTGTGTCTTCAATTGCCTGTGATATAAAAATATGTACTTTCTAACGACCGCTGAAATGATCAAAACGAAGGAAGACTGGTAAAGAGATACGTCCAAATAAAAAACATACTACTTTACGTTACAAGTGATTACAGGGATTCCCCTACTTATAGCATTCGGTGAATGCGGCGTAGTATCCAGTAGCAGTACTTATCTGCGGATTGGTGAATATTTTTCTTCTTCATTGGCAGATTCACCTCCGGAAAAACAATAATTTAAAATGCACTGTCATTTGTTGTCCAATATAAAAACTATCATACTTGTTCAAACCACTGAAATCCCAATGTCCTAGTATGCATCGGTATACCAGAGTACTATATTTTCGATACATCGGTATTTCAGGAGACTAATCATTATTTTGTAACTATAGGTGTAGGCCATTTAAACCACTATACTACATAACTGGGATTATAATTAAATAAACGTGATTAACAACCAATTTCTAGCAATGGATATATGCATGAAATTCGAAGTAACACATCAACCCATATATGATATTGTGGAAAGCTCAAAGGGATTCATGACATAACGTTAAACAGATATAATTAATTTAACACGTCACATATTAAATAATAAATAGCACCGAATAGGATTACCTCCCAGATGTATAATTTTTTTGTTTTTAACACTATAACAATCTTATGAGAACTAAATATCCCTTAAAAATTCAGCAGTTAAAATAAAATGCTTGTCAATATTTGATCTCCCATTAACGCAGACGTATTTTTCAGATAAAAGTTATGTAACATTAAATGCTAGAGAATGTTGATTTCTATAAAGGTCAATGAAGAAGAGTGTCGCGACGAGTACTAGCCGCATTCGTTGTACATTTTTCAACTTTCCATATTATTTACATCAAAAGAAGTCAGTGTAAAATACCAAAAACGATGAAGGGAGATTCAAAAAGAAAGACCACTAATTTTATTTTTGCTCACAGCCCTAAAGTCAGCGTCCAAAAATCTTCTTCTGATTATATCTCAAAAAATCCGGTTATTTCGTACATTTCATCGATCAGATTTGCGTACATTATTTGTGTAACGTTCCTTCTAATCTTTAATGTCACTGCCAGTTCTCCCGTTAAAACAAAGGAGTCATGTGGCAGAATTCGATATTTTTTCACTCTTTAAGCATTAGTTATTGCACGTTTGTTCATCCTTTTAATAGCATCCTCAATACCATTTTAAATCTGAAAGAAGTGACAGTCGAGATATATACATATACTTGCATTTTTTTTCGTATGCGACAAGCATATGCTGCAATCGTTTAATTTGTGGCGGATTATTTAATACTAATAGATATTCCTATTATACTTTATTACTGTTGTTATGGCACATGCTTGCAAAACACATATATTCCTCTATCAGGAACATCCAATATATGTAAAACCAATGATCAAAATGTAAGTCCAATCGAAATGCAGGACTGTAAACGATATAACGCATCCACTACTTATCCGTAATCATCGCAGTCATTCGCGACCGTCAAACGATTGCCCATCGATTAAGCACCCTTTAGATCTAAAAAAATAAAAACATTTCTAGCTATCTTCACACTTAACACTAGATTGCCTAAGCAAGTCATTTTGACTGCTTTTGAATTTCAATTAAAAAAATAATTATTTAAATAATGACACAGCTTTTTATAATTTTGTGACTTTTTCTACAACATATAAATGGGTTAATTAATCATTGTTGTGGCCCCCCCTCCTTCACTTCCGGTATATATATGTGGGTTATACCTATATTGCCGAAAAGCAGTCATTTTGACTACTTGGAAAAGACCAGTTCGGCTTTGGATTGGAATAACATGATAACATACAAGTTCATGATAAATTGTCGATTTCGACATCTACTTAAATAGTTGCAGTTGTTCAGAAACTAAAGTTATTGTTATTCGTACTTGTTATTCGAATCTTTATGCCAGGCCTGGCCACGCGCTTTGTTCCCTTTGAACGCGCTGCAACGTAGTATGATCTCATACTCTAATCGATACGCCTGCGCACGTGTCGACTTTTGTCAGGTTTTTTTATTGTTAATACTTATTAATAACTTGTTATATGACTGTAAGTGATATAAAATATATTAAAAATTACTGTTAAACAAATTTCTTTGCGCATTAGTTATTTTTTCACAATGCAGTCATTTTGACTGCTTTCAGGCAATATAGGTATATACTAAGCTCCCGTCTTTCTAGTGTTAAATTTAAAATTCATTTTCAGAAATAGTTATCGAGTATCAATTGTTTCAATGTCCGACCTCACTGTCATCTGTCGTTCAAGTTAACAACTATACTTTTTTAAGCTGTAGCGGCTTGTAGTTAAAGTATGGAAGCTAATGTACTTAGTACTGTAGAAGCACGTGGGTTGTAATCAGAAATTTATTGACAATATAAAATAAATTTGAACAGAAATTTATATATTATAGTGAAGTATTAACATATAAAAGTGATCTTGTCGAAATGAATGTCATACCCTGTATAACTTGGGTGAAGAAAGGCGTAGCAGCTGCAGTGCCTGATAAGGTTAGTGCATATGTCTAATCGCGCTCTCTCCTCACTTCAGTTTTCATCAACCGTGACATTAATCTTAAAAAGAATTTTCTGATTATAGAACTGATGTTTAACGTTGTTATATTATTACATAAATTTAGAGTATTACGTTTACTGCAGTTTCAATTTTTATACATTACATGATGCATTCTTATGTTCGTAGGTGCAACTGACTCCACAAGAATTGGAGAATATTATAAAACAGACCGAATCTAATATAAAGTATGTTACATATGACTTTGCTACTAGCATTTATTTAAACAAATTTATATTAATTTTACTATTGGTATTAGGGACATTGAAAGTGATGATGATAATGACGATGATACTAATCCTACAGTATCAAAACAGGCAAATTCAAGTAAAGGACACCAAACTCAGAGTGATGCCATGATTGAGGATGAATTCAACTTTGATAAATACGATGATGAAGGTATACAATGGAATATTTTAAAACAGTTACTATATGAAAGTTATATTTCAACAGTTTAATTTCTATGTAGCTGGCAATATTCATTGCAACATTGGTGGTCTAGCTGTATTGAATAAAGATGGAAAAGATCCATTTGTAACAGTAGGTGACAGTGAAGATGAGGATTCTGAGAAAGAAGATGATATTATTAAAGATACTGATAATCTTGTTCTGGTAGGACATGTTGATGGAGATGCCAGCATTCTAGAAGTACATGGTAAACATACAATATTCTAGAATTATTTTTGAAGTAGAAACTCATATTTATTATATCATTCCAGTTTATAATGAAGAAGAGGGATCGTTCTACTGTCATCATGATATTTTGTTACCTTCTTTTCCATTGTGCATAGAATGGCTTAATTTCGATTCTAGTGATCCAAGACCAGGTAACTTTATGGTGACAAGTAACTATAGTATAGCAAATTCAGTACATATCTAAACATTCAACTTTCCTTCAGGCAATTTATGTGCAATTGGTAATATGACACCAATTATAGAAGTATGGGATTTGGATGTAGTTGATTGTCTAGAACCTGCATTTAAACTTGGACGCAAACCTAGTAAAAAACTAAAACTAAAACGCGTCGGTCATAGAGATGCAGTACTAGATTTGGCATGGAATTCTAATTATACGTAAGTATTACATGCTTTAATAAACTGTTTGACAAACGTCATTATACACTTTTCACGATATAAAAATACTATTCTTTGCAGTCACGTTCTAGCTAGTGGTTCAGTAGATCAAACTGTACTATTGTGGGACTTAGAAAATGGTACCCCAGTAACAAAACTCAATTCATTTAATGAAAAAGTTCAAACAATTGAATGGCATCCTTCAGAAACTCAAAAATTACTTACTGGATGCAGTGACAAGTATATCAATTTCTTTTTTAATAGTAATTCTACTTTATGTTAAATAAACCCAAGTTTTATAATTTCATTAATCTCTTAGAACTGTAAGATTATTCGACTGCAGAGCAGAGGATGACTTCAAAGCCTGGCAAACAGCTGGCGAGGTTGAAAGAGTATTGTGGAATCATTTTGACCCAAATTACTATTTTGTAAGCATACAGACCTTTTCCAAGACATTTTTCTGTTAAGTATCAACCAATACTAGTTATTAATATTGCATTTACTATACATATGTCTAATAGGCAAGTACAGACAATGGTCAGATTCAATATGTCGATGTAAGACAAGATAACCCAATATGGCAGATTTCCGCACACGAAAAAGAAATCACAGGTATACGATTTCCGTAAAGTAACGTAAATATTTACAGTAACTATTTTGTTTTCCGTTGATAATATCTAGTAACGTCACATTACATTTAAATTCTACAGGTTTATGCCTTAGCACCTCGTGTCCTGGTTTATTAGTCAGTTCATGCAACGGTGGGATCCTGAAAGTATGGGATGTGATAAATCACAACGAAGCAATATTAGTCTGGGAGAAGAAGGCTAATTTGGGTGCTTTACAATGTTTAGCAGCAAATCCCGATAGTCCATTTATATTTGTCTTAGGGGGCGATAATAAATCTGATAACATGAAAGTACTCAATCTCTTAACCAGCTCCGCAGGTATATGCTCTATATCTATACATCTCACAAATAATTTAAACTCATGGATCATATAATTATTTCACACCAATTCTTCTCACAATTATGTTACAGTATCTGACAGATTTAAAGAGAGGCAGAAAATAAAATTGGAATTTGGTGATTCGCAAGGAACCCAAACAAGGGAGGTTAAAACTAATCAAGAAATAATGGAAGTTACTGACGAGATGGAATCTGTAGCTTTGGAAACATCAGTCTCCGGAAGTTTGGGTAAAAAGAAGAAAAGGAATAAAAAATAAAATGTACCCATAAATACATTGAAGCTTTGTATATATAAAACACAATGTTACGTTAAGTTACATTATGAATTTAATACATCTTCATATAGTAAACACTCCCATTATCTATTTCACCAATGAATCTTGTGTTAAATGAATTTATTCATAGAAATAATTTTTGAACTGGTCCCTTTAGTAAGCTGTAAATTTGATTGGTAGGTAAAATTTACACTAAAAAAATACGTCTCTCTTCCACTTAATATTTGCTGTTTATTCAGCGATTTCTAGCAGAATCGGAGACGTGCGCATTGATTTACATTTTTCTTATACTTCGTATAACCCTTCGAGTTTCATCTATTTAATAAACATTTAATTTTTCGCCCAGAGGACCCTGTTTGTACATAATTACAACAGGAATAAAATGGACGTGAAAATTAATATAAAACTTTGTTTTTCAATATTGTGGTTCATCAGTACGAATTTGTATTTTGCAAAATCATAATCCTAAAGCCCATAAAATATGAAACAATTATTTCGATATAAACACTCGTATTTCACGATAATTATAATTTCTCACTGCAGACACCTACTGAACGTTTAAATGAAGTCAACGACGGTAAACTAGAGATAAACGAGTCCAATTTCTATTTCTGTAACTAGACAGTAGTAGAAAGTATGTCTATTATATTTCTAATAAGATACAGTATTTATCTTTACTTGAAAATTAAACCGAACTAAACTATAACTACATTAAGATTTTTAATACGAGAAAAATTTCCTATGTCTTATGTTCTGCATGTAAGATATGCATACACTTTCATTGCTTCATTTTATATACAGTGGACAATTTTATTGTATCTTATTATGCAACGATCAAGTTTAGTTAATTAAATGCCCCTTATAGATGTAATATTTACAAACGATTTTATTCGCAACAATTTACAATTAAACCTTTTCCAACTTGATCATGAAATTATTATGCCATTTATTTTATGGTCTATACAATTTTTTCTTCTAACATATTCAGACCCGACTACCATTATCCCATCAAGCTGGTAAATACAACAGCGATTTGATATATGTATAAAATGAAAGCGCACATAAATCAATATTTTCAGTGAGTGATTGAACTGTCGATAATCTCAATTGTTCCTTTAAGATTTATCACGATTCTCAATAAATATGTATTAGATTATCGTTACAATATTTTCGCGTATTAACATATTCGTGTCCCTTAACTAAGATTCAAATCTTGTCAATAGATCTTCAATAATTCTGCCACCTATATAATTATTAAATACTTAATAAAAGCGCGATAGCATTTGTAAAGACAAAAAGAAAGATGCTACGCACTGACATTTTATCTCATCCATCCACCATTGGAGTCTAATTTTTTTTTAAAGTGCTATTTCTGTTTTTGACACAATTCTTACTATAAATGTAAAATATAAAGAGAGCATATCGATCCTTTTGCACTTCTTCGAGACAAATGATGTAAATATTTTTCACTGTATTGTTTTTATATCATGAATACCTTCCCTCAGTGGTTACAACGTATAAAATTGCAGCAAACATGCAGATAAGTGAATCACAGTAATCACCCAAAAATGTTAAGCAATTAAAACAATCTGCATCCATTGTCATATCTTTAGTATGATGAATATCAGGATCTATAGACAAGATTACGAAAGCTACACTGTAGGACTACGAACTGCATAATGAAATATGAAAATTAATTTTTCATATATGTACTTTACGCGTGTTCCATATATTTCAATTTATTGCTCATGAGCAACTTGAACATGTAAACAAGATATTTCTGTTAATTCATACATAATAAAAAACGATACTATAAATCTTCCATTAACTTGTCGAAATTGAATAAATCTATATAACTTCGCTGCTTTAATGCATTTTTACAGCAGTGACTTTTTTTACAGATCTGACAGAAGTTATTACTATTTTAGCTCAGTGTCAAATATATTCAGATAATAAAAAAATAAGTATAATAATTTGACGATGACAATCTAAAAAACTTGCTCTCTGGTAGTGGCATTCTCGACTTAGAGACAAAAGATTTTTTACAGGCAGATTATCCCAAGAATGGTGGTACGGCATGCAATCATTGAAAGTTTCTCCATAAATAGACCACATCAGATATGGCAGTTATAAAGTAATTTAAAAATTTGTCAATACATCGATATCACCGGTGAAATTGTCTATTGATAAAAATTCATTATCACAAGTAGGGAATCAGATGTGTGACATTGAAATGGAATAATTAAAAATCTTGTGGCATAAAAAATAAAGTCTTGCACGATCTATCTCTTGGTCTTTGTAACTGATAATAAACAAAGGCACTTGAAAAATTTGATTTTATCGTATTGCTGCGGTACACGTAAAGCCTTTTGAATTCCAACATTGAAATCCCGAGTGTGATTGCCGCATCCATTGACAGTATAAAGTGCCTGCTGTTTTATAATTGAGACATATAGAAAAACGATAGATCCTATCGCGTCGACAATGCGATACTAAGATGGTAGATAATATACGTTACATAATATATTAATTAGTAGAATTCACATACTTATTTGACGTAGCATTGAGCTAGGCATCGGTTCCTATATCAAGACTCCTGGAGTCTTGATTAGAATCGTGCTGACTTCCATTTTCAGAGGAAGCGCTACTAGAGAGACCCGACTGATCAGAACTCTTCTTCACTTTAGGTTTATACTCGGTTATAACAACAGTAACATTGTTAACTGTTACTTCATTTGTCTGGGCTGTACTCCTGTCGATATTTTTCAGACGAGGAGGATGTCTATTTTTGCGTCTTGGTTTATCCAGTTTACGTTCTTTTTCTTTGCCAGTCCCGGTCGTACTGCCTCCGCTGCTACCTTCTTTTTTGCCTGGCTTTAGAAGTGGCACATACTGTTGCTGGGCAACCTGAACAGAGTGTTTATTTTTATCGATATACTTACTGCTTCTCTTAATTTAATCTTTATGCTAAGACTACTTGCTGAATGAGAAAACAATATGAAATCTGATACAGCAATAATGTAAAAATATAAAAAGAAACAAGTACACACAACGGAATAGTAAGAAAACTGTGTTGTTTAAAGTTAGAAGGGAATTTGTCTAATTTTCTATTACAGACCTGTTGAGCCACTAGTTGCGGGTTGATGCGGGGTTTCCGCGTCGAAGTTCCTTTACGGACGTCACACATGAGGCACTTGAATGCTTCTGCGGTATTTCTATATGTGCAGACACTGCAGTCCCAGTAATTGTCTTCCAAAACCTTCGCCTGCCGTTTTCCGCTTCCCGAATGGTTCATTGTTCATCGGAGTCAATCATACGACGCTGAACCTTCTCAAAAGAGACTTTGTCCCCACACACGCCCTTTCAGCCTCATTAAAAGCAGTTTTACAAATACTTAATACTCTTTGAGAATGCTCTAAAGGAGCAGGTTTAGCTGGCGCCTGATAAAAAATAATCGAAAACGACTAAATGAATTTTGCATGCATCAACTAAATAAGATGCGTTTCTGCCCAATGTTTTTCTCAACATCAAACTGACCACCTACATCGTTTAGCCATACGATTCTGATGTTGAGCATTGTCCCGACAGCTTAGTTATACCTGTAAAATAAAAAAGATTTAAAATTTCATCTTCAACACCAATCAGTATCTTGCTCCGTATGTGCACATAAATTATATTTATACTTTCCACTCATATATATAATAAATAAAAGATATGTACTCTTAAGATATTCCACGAATAAGATGTCAAGATTAAGGTTAATACTGTCCCCTGCTTAATTTTACATTAAACAGGAAAGGTAACAATATTTAACAAGAATGTTAATGAAAAGATTAGAGAATAAATAATATATGTCATATTCAGATCAGTGGCATTTCACTATGGTCCAGATCTTATCTTAAGAGTTTTTAAACTGCAAAGAAAATGCTTAAACTATTGGACCATATATCTTTTATACTACTAACATTATTCTTTAAAAATTATATGCAACCTTAAGCTACAGAGAACCATACGTTTAAAAAATCTTAACACCTCTCCATATTGTAATATGAATAAGATGTCTATTTAAGAATCATGCAAAAATCTCACATGCATGCCGAAACAGCATCATTGCACATACGACACGCACCCTTTGACAGTAGTTTAATGTAACACGTATCCATATTAATATATACACGCATACACATTTAAAAGTATCAGGCACGCGACGTAGAATAGATTCACTTACTTATCTCTTTTCGAGTAACGGGTAATCTTATAGATACTAGTTGCACCACAATATATTTTATGCCGATGCTCAATATTAGGAATGCAAGACACAAGAAAAATCAGACCGAAACAAAATATTGACAAACAATTCACAGCAGTTTGCTGTCGCTCGAACAGCGGAATGTTGGATTTGAACCAAAATATAGTCGATTTTGTATTTGGCAACGTTGCAGGAGTGGTGCTCCGAAACCAACATTCCGAAACGCATATTACCCTTTGAAAAAGAACATATAGATTGTAATGTGGGTGACGCAAATCAGAGACGAGTAGAGAGATACACGTTCGTAATCGTTGTCAGCTGGGCTACGACGGGATCCGCATTATTAACGGAGACGATGATCACAAATTTCTACTTCCGGACTCGCCGCTATGATTCAGCGCCATGATTTTGGTATCGCCTAACATTGTGCATCTCCCTACTCATCTCTGGCCTTATTATACTTTCTTGTCTATGTTAATTAAAATCTCTGTTGCCGGTATAATAAACTGTAGCAGACGATTTCACTTGAATAACCAATAACTCATTTTGTTAAGAATTAATAGAAGTATGTTATTATTTTTTTAGTGCTATGATATGTTAATCTAAATTTAGGTCATCTTTCTAATAATGGTATTATTGAAATTCATTTATCAGGAAGTACTTATGTAAAATGAACAACTTGTTTCCTAAACGTTTTGGATTCTTTGCAAAATCTATTATAAGGTAAAAATATATGCTTTAACATAATATATATATAGAGCAATGAATTAATTCAAATTAATATTATGGTTTCTTACTGTTTTGTTAAGCATATGGTATTAGAGACAAGTAGCATTCAGTGCAATGAAATGCAATATTGTAAGATGTTATTTATTGGACGTTGATCAATTTTTTGTAAAATTTAAGGTATATACATAGATCTGCAATAATTAAAGAGGCACATTATGAAGATGGAGGGAGAACAATTTTAAATGTCTTAAATAAAAAATCTGCAGATGGATTATTAATTGATTCTTGCAACAGGGTAAAATTTAATCTATAGCCATTTATTACATATAATGAAAACTAATATATCACAAACAATATTTTTATTATTGCAGATGGGGTTTACTTTAAACAGTGGTGCTTTTATAATTGGTCCAATAGTTATTTTTCCAAAGGCCATCCTTAGTTGGGACATAGAATCTTCGAAACATATGAATAGGGATTCTCTATGTTTATTTTCATTGTTGGAACCAAAATTGGATATTGTAGTCATTGGTCTTGATAATGATAAGTATATACCAAATGCCCCATTTATTACAGAAGCTAGAGAATATTTGAATGAATTACAAATTGCAGTAGAAATACTTCCAGTAAAAAAGGCTTGTACTGTTTACAATTTCCTCTATACCGATAACGTCAATGCTGCAGCAGCATTGATACCACCAGTAAATATGGAAACTGTAATGCAAGATCCAAAGCTACAACCATTTACACCACCAGCTTTGTTAAATCGGGAAAAATAGCATGTGCATTTAAATCTAGCAAATCAATGTATACTAGCAGTATAATTATGAAACCTGTTATTAATGCAACAAAATAAATAATGAAGTTGTGGATAAGTAAAACTCATATTTGTCAGAACATATACTAGGATAAGAAATTTGTTCACGACATCAGTCTACAATATTCATTATGAATGAGTGAATGAATGAACTAATACTTGTTATTTTCTTTGAATGTTCAATGAAATGCAAATCAAAATCCTTTTACAAACAGGACTAAAAGAATTAATTTTACTCCCGAATTTCACCGATTTTAGTGATAGATGAGTTCTTGTTTTAATATAACAATACTTTAAATTAATTAAACAAGAATTTTGCTAATATTTTTGCTTACACAAAGTCCTAATCAAATTTTTAATCCATCATATAAAACGGCCAGAATTCAGGTCATTTACTGTTAAGGTCGCCAAAAAATCCATGGGACCAGTTAAATCCAAAGGAACTCAAATAGTTGAAAGAAGTGCCTCAGTGGGGGTGGCTTAAGGGTGGGCAGGTGTGCCGTCGTTTATTTTCGACGCCTTGAAAAAGATGCTAGCGATACAGGCATATACGTGTGCCTTGACGTAAGATGGTGTGAGTCCAGACCCTTTTTATTTTTGCGTAAAATGGAAGCCTCGACGATTCCTCCTACAGCCAACACCTGGTACGCTCGGGCATCACCTGCTTGTGATGGTGTATTGCGACTCTTTACTGTGGGATTGAAAAAGGATTATAAAAATCTAATGAGGGAATTTATATTTTTCCAGGATAAGAATTATCCCCGGAATATATTAGAATCCGTTCTTTACTATCATTGTTTTAAAAAAAGTATTTCTAGCAGGAACAAATTTAAGTGATGCTCAAGTAAAATTGAAATTTTTCATTAGTAATCGAAATATTTAATTACTTTCGATATTTGTTTAATCTTTTAAGACTTGTAAGATGCACAAATCCAATGACAATATATTTAAAGTCTAGTAAGATGTCTATGGGCGGTACCGTACCTGTAAACCTTTCCTATTTATATTTAAATGGACGCTTTACGATCACCGTCTTATAATGTAACTGTTTGTAGAACAATGAGTAATACATTTTTTCTTTTATTTCATTTAACTGTAAAAATAATAGGATTAAAAAATATCCCGTTATTTGATGGTCACCAACCCAAAAATCGGAATTGTATTCCTATTACAGTTAGTTCTCTATTGCTTAGATGCATATGAAAGAAAATTATCGAATTACTTTTACTTTTCGAACATTTCGAAATTAGCAAGGAATAAAGGCACCATGATTTTGTAAACGTTTGATTTCTTATTTCAATTAAAAAATACATATTGCATTGTTTATTATATATTAAATACTTTGTTACGTTACGTTATATCAATATTTCACAAGTTGACAAATAATTTAGCACCAAATTTTATATATTTAATTATTGGGATATGCCATAATTTATATAACTATTAATACAGTTCATAATGAGGGTATTTATATTTAATGTTAATTAAAGTTAACACAATTTATCGTATTTTTACCAAACTTCGTATAATTTTTTATAAAATGGAATTATTTACGGTGTGCCCATTAAATACTATCAGCATATAAATCTAGTACATCATTATTACCATACCATAGATGGCTCACAATGGTTTTTGTAAATTCGATCGTTTTAACATAACCCTATATATAATACAAATTCGTTCAAGTTATTTTTGAGATTGATTGTATCCGTAATATTTTAATATATTAATAATTTATTTGCATTATGTAATTTATTTAATGTCTATTCATCTATACTTGTTGCATTACTAATGAATTCAATTCATCCTCTCCAGGGCATAAAACTGAGTCAATATTATAAAGTGCTGCATGAAGTGTTATCAAAAACCATGATACACCTGAAAATGAAATTTTTTTAAATTGTTAATTGTATCATGCGTATCATTCTTTGTAACGTACCAAGAATCCAAAATAATACATCCCCAGCACCAACCATATAAAACACAGGCAAAGAACAAATGCCAATGATGGCATACACTTGTGCTAATGTCAATTTATGGTTTAAAACCATCAATTCTTGCTTAGAATGCCTTTGGGAAACCTTGTAACAAATACCAAGAGCTGCAGCAACAGTCAGTAACACCAGTGGAGAAGTGATTCTAGAAAAAAGATATATGGTTAATAATATACATAATAAGATATTGAAAATATTAAATATCAAAACTTTACAGTTCTTACAAGGAATATATAACCAATCCAATAAATACAAAGAGATAATTGCTTTGAAAGTATTCAATATTTTTCATGACTCTTTTGCTCAATCTTGGTATGCTTGGTGGCGGTCTAATGTTATTCGTATTTAGAAAAAGAGACCATGGTCTGACATTGGCTCTCCTACGTTGTACCCACTCCTGAGCCTTTGGATATCCAAGTTGACCAAGCAGAAGTGGTGGTAACTGCAGGAACTCATATCTATTTAACAGAAGACATTAATCAGCATAGGAGAAAGATGAAGAGTTCAAAGGGGTCCAAATGTGAAAACTTGACAATGTTTTAGGTATCATAACCATGAAGAAAAATCTATAAAGCTTGTTCAGTCTCAAAAGGACATTATTATTCGGAAAATTCCATAGTACATTAGTAGAGTTTTCTGAAAAGTTCGCATTGGCTGAGGAAATCCTGCAAGGTTAGAACAGTGTTGATAAGCATATGTACAATATGCATTACTTCATGCCGAGTTATGTCACGTTATTCATGATCGACGTCTTGGATTTACCCATTGACAGATGGATTTTGCTTTTGATAGGGTGGTGGTTGAATATCACCCATGATTGGAATCTCCACGTCAGCCATCGCGTCTCTTTCGTGCCAGAGACTCCGGAATCTCCCTTGAGCTGCGGATGATAAAAACAACTATCGCGTGGATGCCTTTTTGTATATACTATATGGAGTGCTCTCTTGCTCCCCTCCACTCGTCAGCCGCTAGCTCTACAACCAGCCAGTCGTGGTCAGTAAAACCTCGCATCGTATCCACGCATCGTACTACGTCACCCTTCTTACCTCCCGACCCCCTTTACGTGCGCCACAGGTTGCAGCTGCCTCGACAAAAATTCTTTTATTGCTTTTAAAAACGCCCAGCGTAAACGGACCCTTTCAGACCAAAAACCATCGAGTTTCAGCGGAAAAGGGTGAAAACTGTACCCTGTACCCTGTCCTACCTCGGAATTTCATCTAAGCATAGTTGAAATGATACCGCATATATTATGGGGGGAAATGATCGAAAGATAAGAATAGTTTGAGAGAAATATAGTTCTGAGAGATCGATGAATTTCTAAATTTAAGAGGAACAACTGATTTCAGGAACAAAGACTTTTCCACATCATCGCTGGTAATAGATGATAGAATGTGCCTCGTATGCATAAGGATGAATCCTGCGTCTGATACCTTTACGAAAATGGTTTCTCTTGGAAAATGTTCAATGTGGAATGTGTAGAACGATTTTGATCAAATGAAATTTTAGCAATACTTCCTAAGGTTTGATTAATTATACGAAATAGTAAATTCTTTGGGGCATCTTATATATTGCTATGTTACATGAAACAGTGAATATTTTTCTGAATATAGTCAAATATGGCAATTTGATCAATTGTATGAAATTCGCAAAACATGTAATGGATTTTATTCTGGAGAAAAAATCATATGCAAAGCGGGAAATTGTATTTTAATAACCACATTACATGTTTTTTCCTTAAAAATGTACAGGAATGTTATATCAGTGATCTCATAAAGAAATAAAAACGACGTATAAAATTATTCTCGTAGTTTGTTGCGATTAGTGAGATTGGATACCCGAAAATACGAGGTGCAGATGACGCTACTATGCGTAGCCATTGTAAGAACGGAGAGCCAATCGTGTAACGTGTTAGAGTTGTTTCCATAGGAGTCCATTTCTAAACTTATTTTTGATTGGCCGGAAACAAATTCCCATCTTATACCGGGCCACCCGCCATAACGAACATAGCGTGGTACGAGCGATTGTGTTTGAATGAACGTGGTGCAGTTTAATTGACAAAATTCGTTGATCAGTGTTGATATTCGCGTAGCATTTGAAGTGTAGACGTGCTTACTGCATATTCGTGGACTTATGGTGACAATTTGAAGATATGGAAGTTGCGCAAAAGCTGCATTTTGATTCGTTCGACATCGAAGACGAGGAGTTGAACATCAGCTGTCGCACGAACAGCTCGGGTTGTGATGTCGAGGATGTTTTGGACTCTTCAGCCGAGGAGTTTGGATGTTCACCACTTCCTCAACCAAGGAAACTATCCTTCAGTAACGTCATGGATTGCAGTGATAGTGAATCTAATCAACCCGTTCCAAGTAACATCAACAAAACCCCAGCCACAACAATGACAGGTTAGATTATATGTTAATTTCAGCATAATTGAACACACATTCGTTCCAAATTATTGAAAGTGCAATTAAAATTAGTTCTTTGATGAGAATGCATATTTCATTCCAAAAAAAGTGAAATTAGTTTTATATTAATAGTAATACTATACTGAGTAGAACATTTTTGTAGTGCTTCTATATATTTCATGCATACCATCCATTTATGCTTCCCATATGCAATTGACTATGTGATATCTTCAAAGATATATCTATCTTTTAAAGACTTTTGAATAAGTACTTTCACTGAGTTTTAAATTTCAAGTTAAACGATTCCTTTCAAAATTAAAGGTAACCACAATTGTTTGAAGCTTTTTATATGGCTCATAGCAATTGTTTTATTTCAAAATAGGTAAATTAATATTTTGGTGGATTAATTTATTGAATTTTTTTTTTAGCAAGAAAGAAAGTTAATTTATGAACATTACTAGTATGATACAATTGATAGCACAGTAATTGGTCCAATTCTTCCATACTAGTAATATATAAGAATTTATTACAATGCAATATATCTAATGTTATTATGGACAATTAAATAACTTTATGAGTGAAAAAACATATAAAAAAAGAAAAAGCTGCATATATACACAAGCCTTGAAAAAGATAAACAATACTGAACTGCATACTGTATACTTTGAAGATAGCAGAAAAAATATTTTACAAAAGAAAATATACAAATATATAAGAACCTACAAAAAGTAATACAATTGAAGAAAAACGAGGCAAAAAGGACTGATATGCAAAGAATATTAACAAATAATATAGATGTTTGTAAATGGTGTGAACTAATTGATACAAATAATATTGAGCCAATTTTTTCACATATCACAAACTGCTATTATTATTTAATGTAAGCATTTTTTAAAATTATTTTTCAATGCTTTTAATTTTCCTATGGCTATGCACTTTTAAATGTAAATGGATTCTACAGATAAAACCATTTTTATTTCATTCATAAACTAAAAATTTTATTTTTTGTGTCAAAAAAGAACATACCTTTCTTGTAACAGTTTGGTCATAAATTGTTTTACCCCTTTTCCTATCAAATAATATGGAACTATCCATTCTGTTTTAAGATATATTATATATTATGTGTTTATAAAATTGAATAAATACTTTCTGTATAAAACACATCCAATATCCTACTCCATTTTGAGTTGGTATATTTAGCCAATTTTCCTGTACATAATTCTGTAAAAATTTTTGCTAAATGTTCATGCAATAAAGAGAAAACAATAAAATCATGCATATATTCCACAGCTGTTTAAGCAAAATAAGTAGATGTTTTACAGAAGCACAGTCCTAGTCATCGTTAGAAAAGCTACATCTAGAGCAAATGGTAATTCCTCAAACAATCACTCGATTTTGATAAATTTTTGTTCATAGGTTCTATGGGAATCAGGATTCCTCATCGTGAAGGTGGACCACCATCAAAGATGTCAATGGCATGCAGTCCACCTTACAAACGCGTCAGGGCACTTCGTCTATTTGATTCTCCTGCTACTCCGAAAACGATAATAGAAAAGAGTGTAATGCATACTCCTTTACCTTCCAAATGCACTAGACTGTTTCCTTTAGACAAACCTAGGGCTGTGCCATCATGTTATCCAAGTAAATCTGATAAACCTGCAGCTAATGTTAATCCATTTACACCAAATGGAATGTTATTAACTGCTAGGAAGAGGACTAGATCCAAGCGCAGTCTTAACAGGTGAGTACAATGAGATGAGCCTTGTATCAAACAAAACCTACTTGTGCTTCCCTTTGACAATCCTTAATATGACTCATGATTACATAATACAATCAGTATATGTATTCACAATACAGATATATATTTTAAACGCATGATTAATCTGATTTTGTATATGCATATGTATTCTATAATATTTAATTTACACAAACACATGTATAGCCACTGTTAATGAACACCTGTATAATGTCGTTTCATAAATGAGTTTAACATTATGATTTGACAAAAACGTGTTGTTTAACAGTTCCAATTATTCTGTATCTCGTTAACTTATAGTTTTAACGGAAACTATTCATTCCTTTACATGATAGTTCCCCGGACATTCGGATACCGACGTTCGACCTTGTCGATTCCGAAGATTCGGACAATGAGGTGGAACATCCCACGAAACGTGTCGCACTACAGGAATCAAATATACCAAGATACCATCAGGAATTTCATGAGCTTGGATTAATAGGTACAGGTGAATTTGGATCCGTTTACAAGTGTATTAATCGATTGGATGGCTGCATTTATGCCATCAAGAAGAGTATCAAACCTGTTGCTGGGAGCGTCAACGAGAAGAATGCACTGAACGAGGTATACGCGCACGCTGTGCTCGGCAAGCACCAGCACGTTGTGCGTTATTATTCCGCCTGGGCAGAAGATAATCATATGATCATACAAAATGAATACTGCAACGGTGGTAGTCTCGCGGATGCTATATCCAATCTCGAGGTCGAGAAGAGACATTTCTCCGAGGCTGAGATTCGTCAATTATTACTACACGTTGCAGAAGGTTTGAGGTACATTCACAGTATGCAACTCGTGCACATGGACATCAAACCCGGGAACATCTTTATCTCAAAGGAAAAGAGATTATTGGCGGTGAATTACGATTCTGCGGATGATGGATTCGACGAGGAGGAGACTGTCGAGGAAGAGATCACGTATAAAATCGGAGACCTTGGCCACGTTACATCAATAAGTAATCCGCAAGTTGAAGAGGGCGACTGCAGATACCTACCGACTGAGATTTTGCATGAAGATTTTACTCATCTGCCTAAAGCAGACATTTTTGCACTTGGTTTAACGGTTTACGAAGCAGGAGGCGGTGGTCCTTTGCCTAAAAATGGACCTGAATGGCATGACATCAGAAATGGAAATCTGAAGGAATTGTCACAGTATAGTCGAGATCTCAACGAACTGCTTAAGGTAATTTTTGTTGCGTTATCATCCATTTTGTATAGGGTCTACTATTATCGTTGATTTTTACATAGTCGCAGTATAGAAAGTTTTTAAGAATATTATAAAACATCCGGTTTTTTCGTTGCAGGCAATGATTCATCCAAATCCGGAAATGAGGCCATCTGCAGTATGCCTCATTCAGCATCGAGTTTTGTGTCCTTTCGGTAACAAGACAAAAGCTCAGCTACGTCGGGAGCTGAATGCCGAAAAGCTCAAGAACGAAATCCTATCAAAGCAACTCCAAGAAGCAGCTAAGTGCTTGAAAACGATTGCACCAAATATGGCGGCCATCAATGGCACATTGAATCCCGGGGGCTATAAATTAAGACCTACACCTACAAGAACCTCATCACGAGCCATAGGCAAAAAAGTTAACCGTAGCAATAGCACAACAAACTTTTGACAGTCATACCTCAGATTTGCTTTGGGGAATGACAGGAAACAAAGTGCTTAAGAAGGTGTGGTACCATATCGGTGCCTTGATATTGTGATATCCAATTAATCCTAGTTTATAAGAGTAATTTCAATGAATTTTCATATAAAATCGTATGCAGGGTTAAAATTTCACGTATTTTGTTGAGACGAGAATGAGATGTGGTGCTAACTCTAATAACGCATTATATCTTCTCTTGTAATTCGCAAAACATATAACTCTGTTTTCTTTACTCCTTTATTTACAACATTTAAGTACTTGTTACGGTAGCTACAAAAAGTTTTCTTTTGTTCTTGTTGAAATCGTGTGGCACCTTTCTTATTAAGGGTTTTTTTTATCCAAACACCAGATTTCTTGGTCATAGTCATGGTAAATTTAGCGTAGCAAGTATTGCATGATTGCTAAATATTTTTTTTTCAGATTTGCTAAGGATCGAAGATTCTGTTGTATCAATGTTCTGCCGTGTTATGTCTTGTGAAATTTGTCATATATGAAGCAACTGCTTGACAAGCAAAATGTTACAGGAATCGGCATCCTTTTTTATTTTTTTATTTTACGTATATACATGAGCACTAGTACTTTCTACAAATGATTGGCCTGCTGTGCCAATGCATCTTGGCGTGTTGTATTAACGTGGTTTCCTTATACTAATACTCATTTAGCATTATCATTGTGCCAAAGGTAATTTCACAAAGCACGTACGACATATTTGTGTATTTAAAAGTTTTCTATAGTTAGAAAATTATGTCAAGTTGATTCAACATTAGCTGCTTATCGTTGTTCCAAATAATTAGTTTCAGTGTACATAACAATGATACACGCTTAAATAGCCAAATATACATTGTGTCTTGAATAATGGCATACTACATATTTTGCAGAGTTAATGCGAAAAAGAGTAAAATCATTTACTGCTAATGCGTTTTGAGAGTTACAGGAAGAAGTACGAAGCATCGAGGTTTATGAAAAAAAAAAATTGAATCAAAATTTTTCATTCGATGAATGTGGTGAAATAAGCTCACAATTTTACATGAGCTTCTTCACTCAATGTATCTTTTTCTTTATAATAGAGCAGTTGCCCAAATCTTAATATTATTTACAGTTACTGAAATAACGCAACTTTTATTATTATTAGCGTACACTTCAAATGCCTCTATTATTAGAATTTTTCAAAGACCACGAAATATTGGTGTTAATAATTTGAACGTTTCTCAGCCGAGAATAGGAGCTTGTTAACTATTTCATTATGTTATGATTGTTTTTGGCTTCTCATATACGATTTCATGATTGTTGCCACAACTGGATGCCCAATGGAATTTGAGGTCATTGCGAACATTAAGACTGCTCCCTTCTTTTTTTTTTAAATAGATTTTTAAGATTACTATTTTTACGTATGAAGGTACGAACATATAATGCGGTATCAGTCTTTTTTAAAGATTCTGTTGATACATACCCTTAGAAACATCACACGTTTCCACTACGCAGAGTAATAATTACTGCGATACATAGTAGAGGCGTAAAATTTCTCGTTGGACAATTAGCTAATTAGCTTTTATGACACTGACTCTAAAATAATATTTTTTTTGCATCAGCTCGTCCTAGATGTAAAATTTAAGCATTAAACATTACGCTGCATTTTGACTCTGCATACAGTAAAAATTCCAGACAAAATCGATAGCTTAGAAATCGCTAGTGGCTCGAGCACGGTACTTCTCGTAATTAACGAAAAAGAAAAAAAATTAACGAATCTAAATTATTTTATAACACTTTTTTAATGGTCTCATCATTTACAGCATGCCCTGGAATTCCTATTAACCACGTATTATTATATCGTCCTATATTATATATATATAGAATAAATATCGATGTATATTGATTAGAAAATAAATTACGTTTCTTTTTTTTTCTCTAGTTGTACCAGAGTTACTAATTAGAAGTTTCGTTATTGCTTAATGATATCGTAATCTTTGTAGAAGCGCGACTCTTTAATTATCATAACGTGAACTGTGTAGCGGTCCAGAGGTCCGTAAATAATTGTTATCAGTTTTAACGAGAATTGTACCAATACCTAGATCTTCCTGTAGTCTTATATTCTTTACTCTGGATGAATTAGCTAAAAGAATACGCTACAGGCGCACCCGAAAGCGATAATTTCGTTGGAATTTATTCTTTTTTTTCACTATTGTATCTTGAAAATTGTTCCTTAGACAAAAGTGCGTTTAGTTATATCTTACTTTGCCAAAGGTATAAGCTAAATTTTAATGATGCCTCCTGCAAGTTACTAATCTTTTTTTTCGTTTTTTTCCCCTTTTATTTCGGTATTCTTTTATATCCCCCCGAGATGCTGCTCGAAAAGCCGCAATGTAATAGTGTAATTGTAAATTAAATTATATTAGGTTTATTTGCGCACTTTATAATTATGTCGGTTAAGTAGCGCCTTATAAGCGCAATTCTCTGTGCCTATGCTATAGCTATAGCCTTAGGAATAACCATGTATAGAATATTAAGTCCGTACTTGTAAGATTAAATATGAGTACTTGGAAGAGTACGTGAGATATTGAAATTTCGATGAACGATAACGCCAACCAGGGTGGACCCTTGCCAAGTGGCGATAGGCGCTGCGATGTGACGCCAGATTTAGAAACAATGAATTGTTGTTCTTTAATTATTATTATTATTATTATTATTATTATTATTATTATTATTATTATGAATATACGTATACGAATAAACTAAAGAAATAATGAATATTTACTCGTTCCATTTTTATTTGTACCACTTTTAGTACTCGCAGAATATTCTTAATCATTTTATACGACTATTTATAGATTTGAATATTAAAAATTACATTTTCGATTACGCTAAATGAATAAGAAATAAAAAAAGCTTTTGAGTAAATTGGTAATTCGAAAAGGAAACGTAATTATAGCGAATGATTTTAAAAACTCCTCGTACATTTTATATCTTGCAATTATAAAATTACGGAGTATACTAGTTAAATTAAATTGAATATTTAAAAAATTTCTGATAATAAGTTAATTGCTTTTTATATTACGAATCAAATTACAAATGATATTTGATTAAGAGACGCGCAAGGGAAAGATTGAAAATTGAAATACGACACGGAAGAAGTGCTGCAAAGAGAGCCAACGTCATGAGACTCAATGCGGCACGATTTGTTAGTTATATTGGGTCGGAGGGTAATGTAGTGTGCATCATTACCGAGTTCCCTTCGAGCTTGATAAATTAGAGCTTGCAGAATACAAACTAAGCTTTATGGATGCAGAGATGAGTGGGGAGATGCACAACGCTCCGGTTTTAGGCGATACCAAAAGCATGGCGCTAAATCGTAGCGGCGAGTCCGGGAGTAGGATTTCGTGGTCATCGCCTCTGTCGATGTTATAAATTTCGCGTAGCCGCGCGGGTCATGATCATCGTTCCAGCCGATATAGCAGTCAGCGAAAATGAATGGATTGCTCGGTGGTGGGGAAAAAGTTGCCGTCCCTCACAAACCGTTCTTGACAAACAGGCGGGGCAGTAAGGTCTTCCGTCTAACCGAACCCTAAACGTTTGTATGGACGTAATGCGCAAGCAAATGTGTATATTCAAATAAATTTCAAAGTTATAAAAAATGCATAGAAATATTGGTTTTCACTCTTTACCTCTTATCATGCCGAAAATGAACATTAAAAAATGAATGGCGAAATTCGTTGGTAAATGAAACGACCGAGAACAGTTCAAAGAGAAATTTTGAAATATCATAGATAAATATCTATAATAAATTTAATTTAGTATTAAACGAGCATAATAGCTGAGTCAATAACCTGTCAAGGTTCCTCTCTTTTAACTTTTCTATGTTGCCCAAAGTTTATTTTAAGCTTATATAAAATATTTTTAAAAGAAGGTTGTCATCGGAATCGAAAATCATTTTCTATTAACTCACAATATTCTCTCTCGCAATATCCTTCATAGTAATAAAATAAACATGAGACGTGTTTATTTGAATATACACATTTGTTTGCGCATTACGTCCATACAAACGTTTAGGGTTCGGTTAGACGAAAGACCTTGCTGTTCCGCCTGTTTGTCAAGAACGGTTTGTGAGGGGCGGCAACGTTTTCCCCACCACCGAGCAATCCATTCTTTTCGCTGACTGCAATATCGGCTGGAACGATGATCATACCCCGCGCGGCTACGCGAAATCTGTAACATCGACAGAGGCGATGATCACGAAATCCTACTCCCGGACTCGCCGCTACGATTTAACGCCATGCTTTTGGTATCGCCTAAAACCGGAGCGTTGTGCATCTCCCCACTCATCTCTGATTGATGTAACCATTTATGAGCTCACATTGATCGTGCTTCGGATTATTCTTGTCGTAAGAAAACTTTATTCGTTAACGTTTTTATTTCATTGGTATCCTGTATATCTTAACAAGCATTTATTTTAACAAATTCCTATAATCATGTACGATGTGTATATTTTCTACACGCGGCAATAGCAAAAGCGTGCGTACCGGCAAATATTCTATTGGATTGTGCGGACAATACTTCTGGCAGGCCAATGAAACATCATGTTTTTGACTGGTTTTGCTACGTCATAACGTAAAGTGCATTCGATTCGTCAAGCTTAAGATGGCGGTTCACAAAGAACTCTCTTTCTCTCTTTCTCCAACTAGGTCTCGTTCTAGAGAAGGAGTCGGAAGAGCTTTTCACGCAGTGGCAGCGACTCCCGTGACATTTTCTAGAAACGAAGTCGGCTATCTGTGTACGGTTCGCTACGTGTAGTGGAGTGAGATTTCAGAATGGCGACCATCTCTACTTAGGAGAGTACTTATTCCCGCCCAGTAATCGTGTAATTGTCGTGTATCCTGACAATTTCCATGTGCTTTACGTCACGCAATCGGCGAGAATGATTATAGAAAATCCTGATCAATTCAAGGCGTGGCTCACTGCCGTCCTGGAGCCACTGTAAGTAGGCCAGCTTGTCCGTTTGTAGCTCTAGCTGTGTGCGTATGCATTTGATATTGTAAATGATGTACATGTGCCTCTGTTTTCACCTTGTGTGTGGGATGATAATTACATGTGTGCTTCTGTTGCCTCCACCTGACCCTTGGGAGACCTCCTGGTGCGGCGGTCTCTCGTCTTGCACTTTATCGGCTTTCTGCATAGTATATTAATTGATATTCTCATGCTATGCAAATTGTATTATAAACAGAGCTCAACTTTCTGTTGGGCTTGCAAATTTAAAGGTCACATTTTATTATTATTTTTTCCTTTCCCTTATTGTTGATAATTTTCACCTTCGTTATGTTCATTTCATTCTGCTCAACGAAAGCATGCCTTGTCTAGATGGAATTTTACGATTACTTTGTAAGAAGTAGACTGTTCCGCATTCTTGCTATGTTCTATTCAAAAGTGGGCACAGATACTGTTCCGAATATTAAAGTTATAGGCTTGATCTATAACTGAATTTGTGTGTGCTCTTAATTAAATTAATTCAAATATGACTGGTATGTGATTAGTGCATTAATACATTTTCAGATGGTAACTAATTGGATATGTAATTTTCTATATTAATTATACCTCATTTCTGGTATAGTATATTAATTGTATATATGAGTTTATTCAAATGCAAGGTACTTACATCCATAATCTTATTTGTATTACTATTTTTGAGAAAAGATAAGATTATCTTGTTCACTTTATTTTTAATTTACACTTTATACATTCTTTCACTTGATCACTGTGTTTACTTTTAGCAACAATTGCTTTTATTTACTTATTTTTTATGCTTATACTCATTACTTTGTCATGTGATCATTAACACCAATCATTACGAATTCCATGAAAAGTTTATGTTTATGCACATGCTTGTAAGCATATATAATAAGCAAAAAGATTTTCATTTTACATATATGTATTATTTGTGAGTAGTACAAGTGGTGATATATTTAATGTTCCAATTCATTATACAGGTGTGATGCTGATCCTGCAGCTTTGGCCAAATATGTTTATGCTTTGGTTAAGAAGGATAAAACACTGGAAGAATTGCGTGGGGGCATGGTGGAACAACTTGATGTATTTTTACAGCAAGGTATATTAATCACTTATGATAATGCACTTTAAAAAGTGTATTTTTCACCAGTCATCCTTAAATCACTGGCACTCATATTTATAAGAAACTTTACATATAAGACTGATATTTATCAGGTGCATAATTTCCGAGAGTCATAATGTCAAGAAATTAAAATTTTGTATTACTGATCTTTCTTACAACAGAAACCAAAAATTTTGTGGAACTGCTGTTCAAAACGTTGGAAACACAGGAGTATGTTCTACCTGTTGTAAAAGGAGAGTCTGATGGCGGCAGTACACCCCCAGGGGTCAATCCACCTCCACCACCTCCACCACCACCACCACCACTGGTTGAAAAACCAGTGGAGCCTATAATTCCTATGCTCCCCATGACAACGAGCCCTATAGCTTCTGTTCAAATTAATGGATCTGCACCGGCAGTAATTAACAAGCGCGAAGCTAGAAAATCAGATTCTGAAAAAGAAGACAAAGAAAAAGAGAAACGCTCCCGAAGCCGGTAAGTTTTTCTTTATTCTGAAACTATCCTAGAATATTAAAAATAATCACTATATAATTACTTTGGACAGGAGTGGACGAATAAGGTCGAGAACAAGATCGCGGTCACGTTCATGGGAAAGAGATAGGCGAAGATCCAGAAGCAGAGAACACATACGACGTGACAGAGAACGCGACAGGAGTCGACCCTGGAGAAATAAGTCACCGCCTCTCAATGCTAGGCGACACGATAGAAGGTACGTTACTTACAGTAAGACGAAATAGAGTATCATATTTATAGATTATCGATAAATTTCTGTAACTCTAGAAGGAGCAGAAGTCGTAGCACATCACCTTTACGGTCAAGGGTGCGCGATGGTCCTGACAACCGTGATCATAGGGCACGATTCCGAAACAGATCTCCAACGCCATTAAGGTCCAGATCCCGATCAAGGTCGATCGATCGAAAAAAAATTGATCGATCAGAAAGGACAGAGGTCGGCAGATCGGAGCGACCCGATGGTAGTCCTGGAGGTGGTACTCCTACGCAGGATAGTAATCATGGCGATGTGGATATGCGACTCTCTACTACAAGTCAGTCAATTCAAAGTGTCGTTGCAGTTGCATCAAATATTCCAAACAACCAAACAGGTCCCTTCCAGCAGAAGAGACGATGCAGAGACTTCGATGGTACGCATATTTAAATATATCAATATATTTGGTACTGTAGAACACTTTTCGTTATAAAAATTTATTCACATGTGATTTGGGTGTTGTACTCACAGAAAAAGGATACTGCATGCGAGGAGATTTGTGCCTTTATGATCATGGCACTGATCCAGTTGTATTAGAGGATGTTGCTCTCAGTCGTGTATTAACATTCGGACCTCATGGACCTCAAACTCCGGGTACTGTACCTGTACCTTCGGTGCCTGAACCACCGCCAGGACCAAATGGAAATGCACCACCTCCGCACCTCCCACTTGCAAGTTTACCACCACCCCATCTTAGAAATCAACATCATTCTAACATGGGTAAGCATTGTATATTCTTTTCGCCAAAGTAATTTCATTTGATTGGAAATTTCTTTCCGTCAATGTATGTATCCGGAAAAATAATAAGAAAAACATATTAGATATTTTTGCAGAGTATAATCCAGACGCACCTAGCATGGAACCCCGCATGACATGGGGCAGGCATCCCCAACCAGGCCCCGGAACCTATGGAAGAGGACAACGAGAATTAATAAGTGTACCGGTCATTCCACATACGAACCCTTCGGAAATGACTCACACTCAAAGTAATCCGTTGAAACGCAAACAAGCTTTTGATTTCAATCGGCTTGGACCGAAACAACGTGTGGTGCATAACCCTGCTAATTGTTCTCTTGAACTTAAGAAAGTTCCGCGTAGTCTTAATAATATAACTCAGTTAAATAATCATTTTTCGAAGTTTGGTAAAATTGTAAATATACAAGTGAATTTTGGCGGTGATCCCGAGGCAGCCCTAGTTACCTTCCAACTACCAGCGGAGGCGAAGGCTGCTTACCGAAGTACTGAGGCTGTGTTGAATAATAGATTTATCAAGGTGTTTTGGCATAATAATGTGAACAATAACTCATCCGGTGGAGCCATAGAGAATGTACCACCAGGTAAGACTTTTTTTTCAATGTTATCTAATTTTTTATCATTATCTATTGTATCTTACACTTCCAGTTTTGAGATTGTTCATTTATACTGTGATCGATTCTATCGTTAAACTTGTCACAATAACACATTCGTCGTTACAGGATGCCGACCATCAGTTAAGGAACGGTTAGGAGCTGCAGTTCCAGCATTAACGAAGTCAGAGGACAACGAGTACGTTCCAACTCGACGATCAAGTGAGGAACAGGTCACACAGACGGCGGTACCCGTTTCGCCAAAAGCTGCTCCTGTCCAAACTCGCGAAGACAAGGTATTAGCGATCAAAAAGACCCAGGAGATGCTAGCCGCCAAGGAGACTTTAAAGAAGAAACAGGAAGAGAAACGAAAAGAAGCAATCAAACTGACGGCAGATCTGCGCAAGAGGAAGCAGGAATTACTGGACAAGCAATTGGCAGAGATACGCTCCTTGATAGAGCGAGCTGAGAAGAATCCTGAACAAAAAGATGCCATAATGGCTACAATAAAAACAATGCAGCAATCAATCGATAATCTGCGTAAAGACTTAGCTACCAACGGTCAAACTGGAACAAATAAATCGCAGACGAAATCTAGGGAACAGACACAAAAGGAGATCCTTGATGCCGAATTGGATCTTATGACGGCTCAGCAAGAGGGTCAGGACGCTGGAGAACTCCAGAAAAGGTTAAACGAATTAAAAGCTCAAGCCGCTGCGTTAGGTCTTAATGCTTCAGCTGGTGCTGGCAGAGGTGCAAGGCCTACCCGAGTCATACGCGGTGGACACACTTTATCATTTCGTGGACGTGGTAGAGGAAACTTTGCTCATGTTTCTGTGGACCATAGACCTACGAGTCTTCTAGTATCTGGATATGAGACAGAGGAGAAGGAAGAAGTGTTAGCCCACTTTCAGGTATGATGTGGTGTTTATCAGCATTATTTTTATTTTATGAATATGACGTGAATAGTAGTTCAACTGCAACCTGCTGTTTTATGTGATTTGAATTTTGCTATTTTCCGTCTGTGCAGCAATTCGGAGAGATAGTGAATCAAATAGTAGATGACGCTACACCTTCTATTGTAATCAACTTCAAGTCAAGGAAAGAGGCGGAGGTTGCGTTGGTGAAAGGTCGTACTTTTCAAGATAGACTGCTATCGGTGACCTGGGTTTCCGGACATCATCTCCATCGTGGTGGCGGTGGCGGGACGAATTCCGGAGCTTCTGCACCGCAATCTACACGCTCCGAACAAGCACCACCTACCACCGATGAGGAAATTGATCTAGAGGTACTATTAAATTAGTCACAATTATTTATGAAAATTACTAATTGATGGTTTTTTGGATTATATTATGATATATTTGTCAACAGTATCGATTTTCCAACGCTAATTATTCCTGGTTACTGTAATGCAATAGCTGAACTGTTTGTTCTGCAAATCGAAGGATTTTGTTATTTTTGAAAATAGAATATGTTCATCTAGGGCGCCGCGGAAGCTCTTCTGCTTGAAGAAAATGAAGAGGAGGAAGAGGAAGACGGCGAGCCTCGTAGCTGGCGACGATAGCAGCGTCATCGCCACTTGTGACAGCAGTTTCGTACAAGATTGAGTCACAACGGCACCGTCTGGGCAAGTCAGTGTACATTGAGCACTTGCGCTATCACTGCACCGACGCTTGATGAATTCGACGCTATGGTTTTAACGAAAGAATCAAGTTGCGAACGCATCAACTGTTATTATGAGTGTTATACTATTTGTTATATTAAATATACTATGCGCACCATAACAGTATAAAACGATACTGTGTCAAATTGCGCATCACAAATAGACAACCACTATGCAAGTTTTCAGAAAACAACTAACCAAAATTATCCCATTATTTGTAGAATAAAATCGCTATGTTTTGTATGGGAAAAAAAATCGAATCCTTGTTCTGACTTGAAGTCCTTTTATTTCGTACGCAGAATTACGTCCTTGTCATAACAATTTTAAGACTCAAGAGATTGTAGTCAACATTAGATTAAGTAGGAGTCTATAATATTAAGAATTTCGCGAGCGCAAAGTTTAGAGACTTATTTATAATTTGTACAAGGCGATTAGTTTATTATTTAATTCATTAGCGAGATCCTACGTATGACGCTCGATGTGTTGTAATAGATTTCGCATTTTCATGCAGTGTACTATCTGAAAATGGTTCTTGAAAAGATGTACGTTACGATGTATGATTTTTATTTTTATTTCGTAACATATATGAAGAAACAAAGATAACTAAACAATTTCGAATAAGTAACTCATACAGTTTTATTTTTATGATATACCACATAAATAATATCATTCTAAAGTATACAATACTTCATGTAACGCGAGGGTAAGTATAATATCACTATTATATATTGCCATTTTAAAACGTGTTCCTTATTTTCTCCAAAGTACACACGAATATTTCTCACAGTCAGTTATCACTTTTTCTTTCCTACTTAAAAGTTGAATTCATTAAATCTTCCTAGATCAATTTTGTATAAATAACTGATTGGTATACATATTGAATTGATTATCTCTTCTAGCAATACATATTTATAAAATTTGAAGACTCCAATACTAACTTTCAAATATTAGTTAACAAGGCTAATCTAGCATTTAACGTTAAATTGATTACTCTATTTTCGAACGGGTATTAGAACAAAACGAATAATCAGTTTAATATTATTTAGGCGTAGTTCAATCGAGACATTCTATCTAAAACAGAGATGAGTAGGTTAGGTTAGCCTATCTCGTATTTCTAAGCACGCTAAATTGCATGGCTTATTAAATGTAGTATACAGAGAAAAGATCAATAATGAATGACTTGTTTAAGTTTAAGCAAAATATTTAGATATCTTTTTCTTTGTTTATTTATCCTATTACTTTTCTTATTCCGTTTGAATAAGAAAAATAATAGCGATTACATGTTCCAATATCCTGGTATAAACGTACTTTTTTGCGAATCAATTAAGTAACCAAATATTCTATTTGATAATTTCCATATGATAATATTGTATTATCAATTGCTCCCATGCTTACTATTTGCAAAGAATTTAAATTCCTGTATTGTTTAAGATATTCGAGCTTTTTTATATTATACGTTAAGAATTTTGGAAGTCATGGTAGCTAATTCTTTTTTTACCGTACTACCTTACGATTGAGCTTGTCCCTAATACTATATCTTTGGAATTAGCAAACAGTTCATTTTATAACTAACTAGAGGAGCTTTTACGGTAGTAAATTTGTTGTTGGACTACACACTACCGATTCTAGAGGTTCCAGAGTCCGTTGCGTTATATCCGTTTGAGGCACTTTCTTTGCAAAAGCAATGTTATGTACCCGACGTCAAGGGCTCAACCAGCTGGCTAATAAACTTCCCAGCAAAAGTTGTGCTACAGGTAATACGGATACTGGTAAATTGACAGCTGGTCCATGGGCTGAGCCATGATAAGCACCGCGTAGTAACCACCCTCCAAGGCCAATGGATTTATGAGTACTGGTGAATAATGCCGCTAATAATATTCTTCGTGGTAACCAGCGCGAGCATAATATCCACCATAGACCGACTACCAACATTTGCCCAAGACAAGCTTGAAGATAAAGTGCTTTCAGAGTACATTATGAAAGTGGTTTGTTAAACTTGCAGTTTTTAGGTATCCATTAGAACTCACTGATCAGTATGCAAAGTAGTATGTCAACGGCTTGCAAGGAAGATGCGTCCGCTGATATAGCATCACAGAATGAATGGTAGGCTGTGAGTAATAATAATCCTTGAGAAAGCCATTCTGTCCGGATACCAAAACAGGAGTTACACTTCTCGTTAGATAGTTGCAGAAGGATGCCGACACTCAACGGCATCAGGGTACTGTATATGGCTTCTCTAATATTCACACCAACCAGTGGTGGTGTCGATGCACCTAACTTTAATAAATAATTATTATACATAAGATATATTTATATAATTACTTAGATTATTCTTATGTTGTTACCATGAAATAAAGTAAAACCGGCGAGATAAATAGCCCAAAAAAATGAGACACTAAAGTTGTAACGACGCTTGTAGGCAAATCGGCGTCTGCTAATCGGCTTAGGGCAAGACTTGTGGTGAAAGGTGGTGGCATACAGTAGAGTACCTGAAATTGCAATACGTACAATAGAGATATTTATTAAATGAAGATGAACTGCGACAGATAACAATTTCTTTAAGATATCTAAGTAGAAATGAGAATCTGCAAATATAAACAATTTGTAACAATCTTTGGGAGATACTCATAATTCAGATGAAATTTGTAACATTGTTTAGTCTATTCTTACTGGGAGAATACACACAGATAGAAATGTGCATAGCTTTTTATACCAATTAGTGCATAGTATATGTCGCAGGTGTGTGCATTTTCATGTATTTACTTCCATCCCTTTGAGGAGCCACACATTAACCCTGGCATATGTTAACAGGCAACTTGCAACTCGGGCTAGCAGTGGCATTAAAATGTATATGAAGCTTAATACAAATATCAAAAGATATCCATCACTCATTGCCATGTAAAGTGATTTAGGACTACATAACAGTCCTGCTTCTAAGTACGTCAAAGGCACTGCAAAATACCACACCACTATATTGCCATTGATAACACCTGTAAAAGATGTTTTGTTTTATAGAAATATTTTGAAAGTGTATGAACAATGAATATTGCTTATGACATGATTTTATACCATTTGCTCCGCCAAAATTTGGTCGTATTGATGCTAATAACATACACAGAAGTATTAATATAAAGAAACTATATCGATAAAATATTTTATGTTTAGATACTGTTTGCTTGTGTCTGGAAAGCATCGTGGCAATTATGTTATCGAGTGTCTAAAAAGAAATAAGAATTATTAAAATACATATAAAAAAATTAATAGACATTTACAAGTAGCATATAAAAATTCAATTAGTTTTAGATAATTCATTTTTCAGTTTCTATTGAAATATATTCTCTTTTAAAATAAAGGAAGATAATTCAGCTTTAAGTGAGCACATTCAGTGTTACAACCAGTACTGGATACTACATTTTCAGTAGTGAAGGTTAGTGCTTACCTTTGCGCGATAAGAACAATTACATTACTAATGAATGATAGTCGATCACATTAATCAATTAAGTAGATAAATAATAACGTTAACGCTAAGAACAATACTTTTTTCAAAATATCACCATTCATGCAATCACAACCAGACAATCAACACTCGCCGCTCTGCATGAACGGTAAAACTGCGGCGATCGATATTCCTCTGAAATTCTTGTGTACAGTGCTGATTTATGTTGCAAATTAAATTCTCTATTAGAAAATTCTATACATACCTGATGTCATACCATACTATTCAAGAAATTGTTTACTTAAATTTGCCGGTATTGTCCGTAAATGTCATTTGACTTTTAAAAAAATGTATGGATTCAGATTGATCAAATGATATAATAATATTAAATAACGTTGAAAACAAGTAAGATATTTTTTCTGAGATATTATGAACATATTTATTTATAAATACAGCTAATTACAGTACGACAATTACACTATTCAGTGGTAGAGGGTTTAGCGAATAGATTTGCACATTAATGAATAAAGAATATAGATTTGTCAGCCGATTGTTTATGCGTCAACAAGCGTGGGTTTCTTCTCCGAAAATTCTTTTTCTCTTTGGGGACGTTCCAAAGTGTTCGCTCGACGTAATGCACTTTGCACTTGGCCCGCATCAAATTTTTGGTGTACCCAATTGTGACGACAATATATCCAGTAGAATAACGTAACGGAGACAAATGTTCCAACTGCTGCATCGCACGATAATTTTGGTCTACTTGTGAACAAAAACATTGTCATACCTCCAACAACACCGCTCGTTATTCCGTAAAGGAAACTGCTTCGGAAACATGGAATCTTCGAAATATCTCTTCCGAATAACATGACAGGTTTTGATTCATCATCGTCAGCCATATTAAATAACTGGTTTTTTTCTTCAAATATAAAATTATAATAATATTTCTATCTTTTCTCAACTGAGCAGGTGTTTATCCCACGTTTAACCTCACGTAAACGTGAATAAAATGTCGTAGGACTTTTATATAATCATAATCTGCCAGTCTGGTTAAATGGCGCCTACGAGCATTGTATTGTAATCCTAAAAGCATATATTATAGTTAGAGGGAATACTTTGATCTTTGAATTACAACTATTTCAATAATCAAAATTTGGTGAAAATTTGACCTCAATCAAGACAAATAGTATATTTTACAATAATAGTACCTATTATGGCTTAACTCTATGATTATTTTTATAGATAACTTAATTTCTATGTGACATACATACTTGCTCATAGTATTAGGACGGGTTTACAAAGTGATAACTGTAAGTTCGAAAACTTCCGCACATGTCACCCACGTATATTTGTGATAACATTTGTGCAGAGAAAACTTCAGCAGAGACAGAGTTAATTCAAAAAAATATGTAACGTTGTCCATTTTTTAATCTAAAATGTTCAGTGAAAAACATTGAATGAAAATTTACTTATAGCTGTTACAGTTAAAGCAGCAAGTGTATGTGATAGTGTAAATGAGACTTTAATTTGTAAACTTATAACCTGTTGAGTCTCAAGTATTCATAGGCGGTTGACCATTCATACAAATTCGCGAGTACTAAGTTTGTCCATCATAAACAAAAACAGGTCTTGTTAAATGTGTACGGTTTACTTTTGTTTTATAGAAAATTGCAATGTCTTTATGGAGGGACACAGTGCCTGTTATCAATTGCAGTGAATGAAAGAAACACATTTTGCATTCTGTGTAAAACACACGTTTAATGTTAAACAGTATACAATAGAAAACTACTGTACAAAGTATTATTTGAATAGTATTTATGTTTATTCTAACAGTAAAAATATAAATAATAAATGTGCAAGCCCAAGTGCTTTAATGCAAGAATTTTGTAATTGACATACAGTGCCTTAAACTGAAGTCTAACAAAGAGCAAGGAGTAATATTCAAAGCAACGTAGAAGTATTCTTCAAATAGTCAAGATGGATCAGATGCTTCCAAGTCCTGGATTCAGTATCCCTAGTATAGGAACGCCTTTACATCAGCCTGAAGAAGATCAGCAAATTTTACCCAATGCTCTTCAGCAACAGCAGCAACAACAACAACAACCCTCACAACCATATCAGGTGCAACCTATGCATTCAATGAATTCTGCCGGGCAAACTGGAATACTGATGAACACTCCACACAAGCAAATGCATACATATGCACCAACTCTAGCGTTTGCTACGCCACAGAGTTTAATGCAACCTCAGACTCCGGTAACTTTGAATATTGTAACTGTTAAGCTTTATTGACTCTTCTTATTTCTATGTATATCCATCTTCAATACTATTATTGTAGCAAAACATGATGTCTCCTATGGTACAACCTGCAAGCCAAATTGCTCCACCATCGATATGCCCTTCAACACCAGGACCAATGACTCCTATGACACCAGCTTCTGCAGATCCAGGAATTTTGCCCCAATTACAGTGAGTTGAGTAATAAATTTGTCACTCATTGTTTATATAATTAATTAATCTGCCTAAACAGTATCCATTATTTACTAGGAATATCGTATCGACAGTAAATTTGAATTGCAAATTGGATCTAAAGAAAATTGCTCTTCATGCAAGAAATGCAGAATATAATCCGAAGCGATTTGCTGCGGTAATTATGCGAATTCGAGAACCCCGAACGACTGCCCTTATATTTAGTAGTGGAAAAATGGTTTGTACTGGTGCAAAAAGTGAAGAGGATTCTCGCCTTGCTGCTAGGAAGTATGCGCGTATCATACAGAAGCTTGGTTTTCCGGTTAGTGTCTCTCACACTATTTATTACATTATATCATGAAGTTTTCAACTAAGCATCATTATTATTTAAGGCTAAATTCTTGGACTTCAAAATTCAAAATATGGTAGGCAGCTGTGACGTTAAATTTCCAATTAGATTAGAAGGATTGGTATTAACTCATGGTCAGTTCTCTTCATACGAACCAGAATTATTCCCTGGACTTATTTACCGAATGGTTAAACCACGTATTGTGCTACTAATATTCGTATCTGGCAAAGTCGTGCTCACCGGTAAATAATAATTATATATTTTCATGACTTGGAATGTTTATATTTATTTTGTTTGCCAGACATCTATATGTTATGTCTATTTACAGGTGCTAAAGTAAGACAGGAAATCTATGAGGCTTTTGATAACATATATCCTATTCTCAAAAGCTTCAAGAAACAGTGACATGATCTGAATGTGGACTTTATTATCATTGACTTAATCTGTACGGGATCCCCACGTTCCGTTCGATGGAAGTTCTGTATTGTGAAGGAAGTACAAGTAAAGTGATTCAATATTTTTATTTGTACTCCAGTTCATCAAGTACTTTATGGTGGGATATAAAATAAACACTTTAGTACTACCGAATGTTCAATGCCAGATTGTTGACATCTAACTATTATATCGATCTTGTTCTTTAACTGCGATAAGTTCAAATGTGCTTTGGAAAATTGCACATGTCTCTTTGACAAAAGATTGATTCCGAATATTGAATGATGCAACAAAACAATACTGTTCTTATTTTAATAATTAATTAAGATTACGACTTACATAAATTACTTATAAACACAATTAGAAAGCCTGCACGTTAAATATAACTTATTATTATGAGTGTAAATTGTATGAATAAGAATACTTCAAGTTCCCAGAGGGAAATAGTTGCCAAACATAAAACACTGTTTTCAAATGAATATCAGTTTGTTACAGTTTTTTTTTTTTTAATATAGTGCTGTCGTACAGCTTACTGAATCAAATCAGAATATTGTTATATTTAAATACATGAATCATTGCATAAAACACATTATTCGTATTTGGAATTTCTAATGACAACTATCTAGTTAATGTTCAACTCATAAAACAATTCCAGCTATATTTCTACTGTTCGTACTTAAAGACTAATCCACGCTCATATCATCTTTTACTGACTGATTTTCAGTTGAGACAATATTTTCTTCAACTTCCTCAGCCTATTAGAAATTAAAAAAAATTAGTGTGTACTTCATTACTTTTAATATAATCTATACTGACTATTACCTGCACCGATACAGGTTCTTCACTCATAATGATTTGTTCAGTAATCTCTGCTAATGTAACCATGGCATATTCTTGTGCAGTTTTTTTACTTTCCTCATTCATGTTTACTGGTAATTTATCTGATAACCATTCCATTACGGCATCTACACCTTGGCCATTTTTTATCAGTTGTACTAATTCATTTTGTATTTGCATGTTCTCTGTTTCTATTCCCACATTTTCCAGCAACTCGTTAATTTTACTTTTGACTTTCGCATCAGGGTCTGTATCATCTGATTTAATTTGTTTGGATTCAGAATCTAAACTGTAATAATAAAATATTTTGTTATATAATAGATTATATCAATTTTTTGTTATACGATTATTTAATCACACCGAATTATTATATCACTCAGGCTCTCCCGCACTGCTTGACGCATGGCTTCCATTCGTTCCGGATTTCCCTGTGGCAACATTGCTACAATATTTTCCACGCTTCGCTCAATTCCTGCTTCCAAATCATCATGATTGCCATTGATTGGTAAATTTGATATGACTTCGTTTAAAATCTCTTGTGTACTTTCTTCCGCTTGTTCATCGCCCAGAGACATTTCAATGATGCGAGATAAAAGACGATGAATCTGTAGATTCGGTATTATTATGAAAGTAATATAATTCTTAGAGCTCTCTTCAAAAATACTAACCATCATTGCTGTGTTTTCACTAGAACTGAAATCTGTTATTTCTCTTTCCTTTGTATCATCCTCTGCTTCTTTTTCTTCGTCAGACAGTTCCACCTCCTCTTCGATATAATCATTAGATTCCACATCATCTACTAATTGATTTAAAAAATTATATTTATATCTAAACATATATGACCATTTTTTCCCCGGGTTGCTAATATAGATAGATATGCTACACATGCCTTTAATTTTTACTTGAGTTTTATCAATAGTATAACCATCTCCTGTCTTAATGTCGATGACCGCTAATATTTGTTCATCTTCATGTGGTTCTGTTCTAATCTTTTGAGACTTCTTTTTGGAGCAAATTGGTGGTAAAGGTCTTGATTTGAGGCTCAAATTTCGAATTTCGTTACGAAATAATTCTTTTTGATGCATTTGACTCTTCAGAATGGATTTTAGTTTTGATATATCATTTTGATATGTCAATTTACTTAGTTCTATTTCTTCCTGAAATCGTATTTAATATATTTTTGATATATTAGCTGGTATTATGGAACTGAATATTCGTATACTTATGTTTACCTCAGTCATAGGTACGTGTTTCAAAATTTTTCGTAATTTTGACTTCTCTTCTTCCAAAACTGTCAAAAGATTCAATTTCTCTGTATTATCCTGAATAAGATTCTCCAAAATATTCACCCGCTCGGCATATGCTTCTTTAACAGCTAAAATAACAAACGTTTGTTAAATTATGAATTGCTTCAATCCGTCTAAAATAAATGGTCACAATTATCATTTACAATTAATTTCTTTCTCGAAGGAACTTATCATCCCATTTATATTAACTTTAATATCATAAACCATGCGGCGCAGTACAGCTTCATATAATGCATTCAAAGATATCTCCTGTCCAAACTTCTTCATCATCTCTTCTTTTATATTGTCCTTTAACTTTTTAATCTCAAGTTCCATATGCTTACAGTCTACATTCATTCTGTGAAGATGCATTCGATTTTTCCTATAGAATAAAAATATAAATATAGAAAAAAAAAGTCCCATTAATTACAATGATGCATTTCACATGTGCAGTAGACCAAATGCATACTTATGCTTTGCTTTCTGATCAGACGTCTCTTTTTGCAATTCTTCGACTCTCGCATATAAATGCGATAATTTTTCTTTGTCAAAAACGGTGCAGTCTTGTATCTGAGCTACGGTACTTGAACCAGTAAAATGTTGAAGTTGATGAAATTTCAAAATCACAGTGATATCAATGTCATTTAGCTTACGTTGCTTCTCACGCTGTTAACATAAATTTCATAAATCATGCCTATACTGTTAATAGAATTACACTTTTTTTTACCATAAAAGCTTCCAATTCATCTTGATTATATTTCAAGTTGTTCTCAATCGCTTTCATCTTTTTAGTATCATTTTCAATCTCCTTGCGAAGAAGCTCAATTGACTTCTGCTCCTCCTTAACTTGTAACTCATACTCGTAACGTCTTTCCCGCATTGAAAACGCCATTGCATATAATTCCTTATCGCAACCAAGTGGACATATATTTTCGTCAACATGAATAGGACCTATTTCGCGACTGTCAATGCTGCCTGCCTCGTCATCGTCAGTACTGGATTCCGTGGTGGATGATGAGGACGCAGAAGATTCTAATTTGCGAATGAAAATATATTTTAGACAAATTTAAATATCAATCAACAACATGAAATTTCTACAGATCAAAACATAATCTTGCACCATCGTCAGTCTTCGGTGGTTTATATTTCTTCTTGAAGATTCTTCGTAAAAATTCATAAAACCTATTCTCATTAATCATACTCATGTACTCAGAAAATACATCTTTTATTTTCTCTTGGATTTTTGCAATCTCTCGAATTTTTTGTTCAATCTTAATATTCATGGCTTGCATCTAAAACATGATGTTAATAACGAAAGCTATGTTATTTGTTATTTTAACTACAGATTAGGGTACAGTGGCTCGGAAACCTTTTGCTTTGCAGTAGCCCTCTCCTTTAATTTTTCGTTAACCTTTTCTTCCAATGTATTTTCCATTGCTTCAAATTCCTTAAGAATAATCAGTTCTTGATGTAACGTTAACATATAAAGATCCATATACACACTTTCCGCAACAATTTCAAGTCTTTCACGTTCAAGCTCATCCAATTGATTGTCCAGTATTTCGTAACTCTCATGAATATGTCTTAATATAGAATCTTGTTCATAAATCTTACGCATAACACGAGCTCGTTTCATTTCTCGTTCACAGGGTGTTTCGATGTGATCACTCATATTCAGAGTTTGAAGAACATCCCCAGATATTGCATTTGTGACGCTATATTTTGTTTCAGGGACCACTGATGCCACTGTAGACTGCATATCGTCATCGCCGATGTATATCGATTTCTCATCAAATAATAATACTTCATACTCCTCATCGTTAGGACTAACTACGATCTCAGCGATGAATGATTTTTTCTTTCGTTTTGCTTCTTTCACGCGTTCTGCCATTGATGTGTATTTTTCAAGCTGAAAAGTAGCAACAGTGAGTTATTGTGATTGCCCTTTAAAATAGTATCTACTGTATGATTTACCTCTAAATTTTTTTCAGGAAATTCAATGTTTTGATCAATTACTGGAATTATTGGCAGAGGCTTCGTTCGTTCCTCAGGTATCTCAGAGTGAATTTCTTTTAGTTTCATTACCAATTCGATTACTTCATTGAACAGTGCCACCTTTTTGCTTCTTACTTCACGTAGCTTGGAGTTGAAGTCTTCTCGCATGTGATGTGCCTGATTGGTTAATGAAAACATAAAAGGGAATGATCAGAGACCATCAGGATTTTTATTCATACCCTTTTTCGAGAGTTCAGAAATTGCTTGTACTTTGTCAAAGTATTTTCACGTTTTCCTTTAGGTGGATTAAAGTCTGGAGAAATCTTTAGCTTATAATTGCCAATTGTCTCTTTCGCTTCTTCAATTGCCAGTACATCATCCGGATGATTTACACTTGGATCTGGTTTACTGGCGTTCATAACTTTCCACTGGAAAGATATTATGTCATATTCTTTGGTTAGTGGCAATGAAAATGAATTTTAGACTGTACCTCGTTGTAACGCTCTTCCATTCTTGCCTTTCTAGATCTGTATTTTCTTAGCATGTGATTAATTTTTACTCCCAATCGATACTGAATTGTTGATGGACTAAGACCTTTGAGAAAACTCTCAATTCCTTGTACTTTTTGCTTCTCTTCATCTTCTTCTTCTTCCTGAAGGGACTTCACTTCTACCATTCTATAAACATTCATTGGTTGAGACATAAGGCAGTAACATTAATTACAATGAGGATAAATATAACTCTAAGGCATGCAAGCATTCCCAATTTTTTCTAAAGACCATACTCTTTTGCTATTTGATCATTTCGATTTTGACATTCCTTTGCATTTACGTTACGCTGCAATTCCGCTTCTTATGGGTAAAAATTAATAGCCATATTAAAAGTTAGACAATTAGCAACATACTAAATTATTTATGTGATTGTCAGTTTACAAATGTCAAAATATTGATTCGTGCTTAAAATCGAAAGTTACCTGCCTGCTTTTTCTCTATCCTCAATACGTCTTGTAACTTCATCAAGAGTCGCTGTAAATTCATCTCCTAGCTTTCGCTCTCTGAGTGAGTTCACCATTGTGTCAGGTTTTCTAATATAAAAAAAAAATTATAATTTTGCTAAAACAATGTAACATTAATATTACGTGTACAAAGTCTCACAGTATTCTGCGCACTGCAAACGGTAAGCACGTGATAGGCTCAATAAAGTGATCCATTAATTTCTTAAGTCCCAGCTTACTCTTCTCTACTTTGAAAGCTAACTTCTTGTGTACTAAATTCATTTCCGCTTTGAGTTGTTCATTTAAATCTTCCGTAATTCTCGGATCCAACTCAAATTCCTCTTGCGGTATTTGTTGAGACTTGACTAGATAGCGATTACTTAACAAGAAAGTATCTATCAATATTATCTATCGTGCACTCTTAAATGTGGCTATATTACCTTTCCATAATTCTGCCAAATTCTTCAGCCAATTCGCGTAAAACGTCAAGAGTACGATCTTTTTTATGCTTAGCAACAGTCATAATCCTGTTGTATTCTGCTTTCACAATGACTTCCTCCAAACTTGGATAATCGGGTTCCTCAATATCCTCGACGTTAACATTGGGCTATTCGTTAAACATTAATCGTATAATAAAATTTCAAATAATAAGAACCGTTTGCTATCATGGGTTATTGCTCTACCAGTAGTAATGGTTCCTTCGCTCTTGGTATATGAAATGTTAAAGGTGGAGTATCATCGTTTATTAGAAATGAAAACAAATTCCCATCGTGTCCGCACGTTAAAAGCATTTTCTGATCATGGCTGAGTAATATTTTAGGAATATATCCATTGTAGTTATCATGCATAGAAAGTATCCAATAATCAGAAAAGTCTGTGTGATCCTCTGGGTTTACACGGCATATTCGTATCTCACCGTGTTCCATACCCAAAAATAAGTATTTCCTGTTTTTACTATGAATGGAGAAAATTTGAATTTCGATATCAAATTGTTATAACGAAACTGCATATATATTATATTTGACATACTAGAAGAGACAGCTATTTATTTCTGTATCATCAGCAGCATACACCATGGTGCTTTTCGTGGGTTTCCTGTTTATATAATTGCCAGGTAATGGGTCTGGATATTCATAAATATAGCCAGCATCAAATCCACTCATAGATAGCCAGATTGTTCCACTGGGTGTATAATTCACCATTAAAACACGATTTGGGATTTTTGGTATATAAATCTCTGGAAGTACAGGCTCCTCCTCAGAGTCCACTGTAAATTACAATGAGTTAACATGATCACCTTGGAACTTTTGAATTTCATTGCATTCTCTAATGTTAATTACTGAGAAAAGCTTCCTCATCGATGTCAATTCCAGGATTGTCAACACGTAGTTGTTCTAGTGCTTGTTTTTTCTTTGCCAACTTCTCTTCCTTTTTCTTTTGAATTTCAGCCTGGATCAATGCTCTCCTTATAGCTGATTTAACAGATTGGAACTTAAATATTCTGAGTTCACAACGAACAAGTTCGTAGGACATTTTTGTATAATTTTGTGGAACGTCTGGTAAAGTTACTTCTACGCAGTCTCCTCTTAAACATCCAACCAGAATTGTCATATCCTGTGTAAGTGAATAATTAATTTGTCTTGTAATAGATTGAATGAATTATACACTTACATGATTTGGCTTCCATGTCATACAAGTGACTGGAGAAGGCACTTTAACGAATCCAATAGGTACAAGAATGGGATATGTTGCAGTGGTATTAACGAAAAATACAAATATCGTGTCATCTTCACTTCCAGTTACAAGCAAACTGCAATACAAATTATTATACGATAATCAACAATATTTCAAGGAAAGATATTTTACTTACCTGTGAGTATTGTTCAATGACATTGACGTAATAGGCATTTTGTGGGGCCTAACGACTTGTATTAATCTAACGTAATCGCCTTTTATTTTCTTCGTTCTATTGGCTTGTAAAATAGACACTGTAATCATACGAATAATTCCACTGCTAAAGGCGCAGACAAGTGTGCATCCTGTAGCTTCCACCTGCAAGATGATAAATTATGACGTTTGTATCGTTAAATCTGATAACATGAAGTTTTCTTACCCCGCATGGGAACCAAACGACTTTGCTGCCGATGTCACAAAATTTGTGAACTAAAATTAGGGTCTTATCAAAGTAATTATAAATGTGAAGATGTGCGTCCCTTCCAATGGTCGCTACAAAGGGTCCCCAAGTTGCAACATCCATATCAGTTATAGGACCCGCATGGCAAGTAAAAATCTTTCTGGGTCTTTCAGGCGTTTCAAAAGTATTTAGATCGATTAGCCATAGTCCGCCATTACCATCCTAAATTAAAATAATAAGAAGTAATAATTGTTAATAGGGTTTCAAGTTCCCACTGTGCTTAGGACAATAGATACATACTTGAGCATACCAAAAATTTTCTTCAGCATCCTCAATGTTCTGTTTTTGAATACACATTAACATGGAACTTTGTTCAGCGTCATAGTCATCTTCATCTTCTTCAGTAATATGAAACTCATAAATCGGTTCTATTTCGAGAAATTGATCCCCTTCTGGCGGATCGGCTTGATCGATTGTTTCGTAAAACCAAATTCGTATCCATCCATCCATTCCTGTGCAATTGCAATGTATATAAGTTTACTTTAGTATTCAATTATGGATAAAAATGTACTATTTGTAGTTATTTTCTTACCTACGGATGTCAATTCACCATTATTGTACTCGAATTGGGTTATTTGTTTATCGTGACAGGGTTTTTTGTTCTTTTTACATACTTCTAGCTTAATCAGTCCTTCGTCCCATAATAAAATATTACCCCATTCGCATCCAGATACGACCTAAAAGTTTTACAGAGCGTTACAATTCTGTGTAATTACATCTCTTGGTGGTCTGTTAATTTTATATATTATTGATACCTTCTCGTCTGGCATTGGATAAACTCCGCTTATATCCGATATTTCCGTCTTTCCAAATCGACCCAGTTCACCCTTTAGTTTGAGTCCAGTAAAAGTTTCAGCCATTTTCCAAAATTTTATATGTCCTGAGCCACAGGACGTTAAGTGTCCCTCAACCGTGGGAGAGAACATAACGTTAAAAACATCTTGACCAGAAGATTTACATCGGAGCATAATTTTTGACTTTTGCCAATCCCACACTGTGATTAGATAATCAGGATCTCCTCCTTGGGAAACCATCAATAAGCCATCTGGACTGTAAATAATTATCAGCTTAGTATTTCAATGCTACTCCATAAGAAGACAGGAACGATATACTTGTATCAATTTTCATTACCTGTATGCTAAATGAGAATATGATCTTGTAGTGCCTTCATACAGTATTGTAACAATTTCCAAATTTGGCCATTCATAAATTATAATAGGTGGGTTAATCCCATTCTCTCCGACAGCGATGTGATTGAAAGTTGGATTTTTCTGGTACAAAACAAAGATTGCGTAAGAATTAAAGCAGTTGAAATTTTACTTTATAATAACTTACTGTAATATGTCCAATTCCACCTCCTGTGGATCCACGTCTGAACCATAGTTTATTCTCGGAGAAATTAAAAAAATTAATTAAGTTCCCTGATGCAAATATAATTGTATCCGGATCTGCCACGCAGAGATTAAAATGTTTTTGACAATCGTATGCGTAGGAATGACTAATTTTTATTAAGGATCAATGCACAAGTAGATATTAGTATCGTAAGTCGAGAAAGGATACTGAAATTCTAAAATGTTCATTGGTACTGTTCCATTTTCTGTTCGTTGAGGACCGGAAATATAATCCTGGCTGTCGTAATGAATAGGAGGAATATCTTGCTTGTCCTCATGAGATTCTATTTCATCTTGAAATTCAGTACCTAAAGTGAATCACTTTTATTGTCCAAATAACCGAAATGTTTTACTGTGAATTCGAGCTTTTTTTATGGTATAAATTACTTGTTTCAGTTGTAAATATTTCACTTCGCGTCGCAATGGCACTAGTTTCAGATACCCGTATATTTGACTCCGGATCTTCTGGAAGATTTTCTACGTTTTCTATATCTTCATCGGTATCGTCCATTGTATATTTAATATTTACGTGCTTTTCATATAAATTGAAATCATCTGGCATAAGAAATGCACAAATATGGAAACTGTTTACACAGGCGTTGCCATAGAAAATCAATTGATGTACGAGGAAATTCTTTAATTTAGGGATGTGTAATTGAATTAGATTGAAAATCGCGTTTTATTCAATATCATTCGTCAAAGCGCTTTTGCATTTAGCTTGAAAATTTCGTTCTACGGCCTTAATGAAATTTTTCGTAATCAGGACAGATTCTTGATAACGACGTCTGACGAAGCTTTTCAGATTCCAAAATGTGTAATGAAATATACTTTTTTAGAGGATGTTTAGAAATATTATTGTCTACCGTTAATATCAACAGTGATGGTTAATAATAAAAAAACAGATTTCATTAGGAGAAAAATAAAATTGATTTATCTATATTCGTTAACACTTCTAATTATATACAGTTCTTATCATACAATTATTTACTACTCATTTTTTGTGTATAAGTAATATATCACTTGGCTCTTCTGACATAGTATTGTTCACAGCTAATTTACGTATTTTTTCCTTAACTGCATTAAATTTACTGGAACAAACTTGGTTTACAGTTGCAGCTACTTCATCCTCAGTTATGTTCTGATAAGACTGTTCAGCTGAAGCAGAACAATGAATCCTTTACACGATGGCCATTATATAAATAACTAAACTGCATTGATATAGCTACTAACATCTTATCGATAAATGTCCAAATAGTTCACACACTGCTGGAACAAAGGATCTGGTATCCTTGATACCAATACTGCTGTTTCTTCCCCAAATGTACACTCTTAAATCATTATACTCCTTATCTTTGCTTTCCATTTTCGCTCTCGTGATGTAGACATTATGGGCGATTTCGCTTTCCTGTAAATAATCAACAATCTTATACGCCCATTCAACTAATTTATAAATATTATTTCCTGGAAAAAAGGATAGTTTCAAACAAAATCCTTTAGATGGGAAATCTGTCAAGCAAAATATTGGTCCTGCTAATTGTTGAAGACCCTGAAACAAGAATGTAATTATTATGTTTTTGGATTTAAGAAAAATTAGAAACATAATTTGTATTATTTTCCTTACGATATACTCCAGAAGCATCTGATGTTTCAAATAATACAAATGCCAATGCAAATGATTAACGGATGCATGTGCGCATAAACTGTTAAAAACTGCGCGTAGATATCTGAAATTATAAAATCAAAAATTAATGTCTCTTGATAAAAAGTGTATAATGTTGTTAAAAGATATCATGAATAGTTTATCATATTTACGGTGAATTGCTCAGAAGCATTAACTCAATGATTTTGTTCAGGCTATACTTTGTTATTCTCTGTGGTAAGCATTTAAATCTTTCTGGTATAAATAAGCAGTGGCCCCATTCGATTGGACTGATATTTACTACAATCGCATCATTACCATCTTCACTTCCTACATAAAAATATATTTCCTTCTCAGAAATTTTAGTAAAATTGAAACGGCCCGGGTCAAACGATTGATTCATGGATGAAATATCTTCTGGTTGTCGTCTGTTCAAAGCTCTGTCTGTGTTCAGCTAACATATTTATAAATTAGTTAAAATATAACTAACATGATATTGAAAAATGATAATAAAATTACCTGAGCTAGAAATCGATATTGTCCTTCTAATATTTTCCATTCTTTGATATTTAACTTATAACGAAGAATACCGTTCTTTTCAGCTTGCTCCCATTTTTCTTTTAACAAAGAATCAAAGTTCGAAGCGTCTCTATTGCTGTCATCAATTATATAGTGAAAATCGTTTGAATCGTATTGAAATATTGGAATATTTGCCATTCTTCCTTGTTCTTATTACTTATTCAATTTGATCTACGATAATGCCACGTTTACTTACATTTTTTAACATAATAAACAAACCTAACCTATACTTACCTTTTCCTGTCAAACTGCTTCTGTTCATAAGCCTAGGACGCATGTCTGCAGTCATATACATATATTTATTAAAAGTAATTTCAAAAATATTTAAAGACAATTATACATGAATTAAATGCGATATTATAATGTTTGTAAAAAACTTTATTATAAAATAAGATTGTGTTCGTATTAATATAAATTTGTCTCCGTATACACACGCCATATGTGAGCTATCAGTGACATACATTGTACCTTTACAACAATCGACCAAATGCTGTCTTCAAACTATTTACAATCGCCGAAGTACTATTACCTAACAAAATTGCTATTACCTCTCTTTAAACAGCCGTTCGCAAGTGCTTCAAGCAATTGACAAAATGTAATATAAATTTTACAGTACCACTGCATTAAAGAAAAAAAACCTTTATCTCAAGTAAATAATGCCTCGAGCAATGCATTCGCGATTTAAATACATAATGTCAAGAGTAAATTAACATTGAGTTTAGAACAGCAAGCCCATCGTTAATCTTGAACGATTAGGCCCGATTATATGCTTTATCAAAAGTACCAATGTTACATCTTAAAAAAAAAAGATTTAAAATAGTAGTTTCACTGCAACTATGAACGATCCTCATAGGCATAGTATCACATATTCGCACGAGCTGTGTTACATGTTTGGATAAATTGTGTAATATGGATTCTTAAACTGTTTGGCATTGACTGTATAAACACTTGGATCATCGACAGTAAATGGTTGAATAATATTAGTAGGCATTGGTTTTTGATTATGTACGTTTGCGATCATGAATTGAGGAGTTGGCGGTACTTGTCCTGCTGGAGTCTCCTCAACTAACTTTCTTTGGGAATAAATTAACATCTGGGGTACAGGAGCGCCATTTGGATGAGTAGTATTGTCCACGGAAACCGTATAGGCTGGTACGACACCAGATACTTGCTGGGCCTTACATTTCTTAGTATGCGCATAAAGAGATCCAGCATTGTTGTATCTCTTGGTGCAAATTTTACATGCGTAAGGCCTTTGACCTGTATGAGTATAAGTATGCTCGTTTAGGGATGTTAATCGTCTGAACGATTTCATGCATATCTGGCAATGGTACTTGGCTTCGCCAGTGTGCATTGTTATATGTCTGGCTAACGTGTTAGCGCGCGCGAATGCTCTACTACAATACTGACATATATAAGGCTTTTCCCCGCTATGGGTTCGCAAATGCAATTGCAAATATGTGCTTTTAGTGAAAGCTCTACTGCATACGTTGCACACGTACGGCTTGACACCTGTATGAGTACGCATATGCGCGACCAATGAACCACTCTGGGCGAAACACTTGCTGCAAACTTCACACAGGAAACGTTTCTGAGTGTCTTTCACCCGCTTATGTCGCTCCATGTGGTTGGCTAATGATTGAGGCTGAGCAAATGCTTTTGGACACAAAGCACACTGATGAGGTCTATTGTTCTTTTCCTGTGAATCGAAATAAATGTTCTGACTATTAATGATTATCGGGATGAATAGAAACAAGCATCTTGACGATGTGTATTTATTTCGTATGTCTAGCTGTAGGATTGATAGGAAATTTACCTTCTTACGATTCTCTGAACCGTCAGTAGCTTTATTCTCGTTATCCGTATCGTCATCATCATCGTCATCCGACCTGCCAAATATTTCCTCCTTGTGTTTGGACTGCTCGTGTTCTTTTAATTTGTCTACCCTTGAGAATTCTTTACCACAAGTTGAACAATTAAATTTAAGACCACTGTGGGTTGAAATATGTCTCTTAAGGTTTCTTTTGGTTGCAAATAATTTACCACACTGTGTACACTGCAAGCCTTCTAAAGGCATGTCGTCATCGTCGTCAGATTCATTGGCCTTGGGGCTTGATAATTCGTTACGACTTTCCTGTGATTCTTCCAGGGTACCCGTTTGCTCACTAATTCCATTGAGCATTTCAGGCTTATACTCGGGATGACTTCTTGCATGAGTGATAAAGGACTTTTGATAGGTGAATTGCTTTGCACAAACTTTACATGTAAATTTATAATTTTTCTTGTCTGACTTTTGAATGTCCATTGCCACGTTACCATGCTTTTCAAGTTTTTCTAAACTCTTTTCCGAATCTGATATTTTACTCGAAATATCATCAGCTGATGATTTTTCTTCAGTTTTAGAGGAATCGTGGCTATTACCTATGTGACTTTTTAGTTTTGCTACATTAGAGAATTGTTTATCGCACATGTAACACACGTATCGTAACTTGGTTTTATGTTTGTGTACAGTCAAGTGTCTCTGTAATGCTAATCTTGACGCAAACGTCTTTATACAATGTGGACACTTTTGTCGCTGCGTTCTATTTATTAAAGGCTTCTCTTCTTCATCGCTGTCATCTGCATCAATTTTCGCCTCACGATCGTCTGTTGTATCTTGACTTGTAATGTATAATGATCGTTTTCTATTTTCCTTCTCTACTAATGCACTACTCTTAATTTCTGGTTTTACTGTTGAGTCTTCAAAACTAACATCACAACCTGAATTATCATCAGCATCAGAGAGTTCACTTTCTTCAGGTAATGATAATTCTTGCTTAACTGGCTCAGTTTCTGTTCCTGATTCATCATTCTGTATTACTTTTTCAGTTAAAATATCTGAATCTTCTGCAATATCACGTTTTTCATAATCAATTTCCTTATCATCGATATCAGTACAAGCTACATCTTCATAATTAGTTACTTCAACAGTATCACTTTGAGACTCCACCTGATTACATCCATCAGTCATTTCAAAGATGATAGTATCACGGTCATTAGTAAAGTTTTGTACAGTAAGATGTTCAATAGCTTGGACGGAGGGTCTTGTATCAGATTCCGATATGTTAATAATGTTGGAAATGTGAATACTCTCATCGTCAAGGGTATCTGCTTCTATTTCTTCATGTGGTAGTTCATCAGCTATAGCTTCCGTAATAACAGCGTTGACCGATTTTGTGAAGGACGTGCTCATAGTATCTACATCTACAGTCTCTTTGCAGGTTAAAAATTCTCGTAGCTTTGCGTCCGATTTTTCTACTTGGCATTTAAAGTCGAATGATACGTCTAAAAGACGGCGGCAAGGATAACATATTGTGGTTGGAAGGCCATCACCCTGCTCCACCTATAACACAGAAAATTTAATTACTAAAAATTGAATAGCATATTCAACGATATTCCCTATAATGTAATCAAAATATCTATAACCATGACATAGTGACATCTAAATTATTAGGTATATTTAAGCAAAGGAAGTTACTCTCATTCGTTTCATGAGTGTTTAATAAATGCAGAATAGACACCATGAAGAGTACGTTGTAGTATAATACAAGTTTCAAAATCGTTTAGTGATCCACAGAGAACGCATCACACAAAAGCTAACCTGAACAGCAGCGAACGCCATTATTTTTTGAGGTATGTCCTCCTCGTTTTCGAATAATTCCAAAAGCTCTGAACATTTTTTTAGGCATATACGACAGTCTTCGCCAGAACTTTGAACTGTCCGTCCAAGACTTTCAGATGTTTCACCACTGTTTTCCACTTCCATTTCTTTCAGAAGAAACACGGTCGCGGCTTTGAGCCCCTTTTTGCTGCGCCATTTGCTACCCGAAACATGATCGACTTTCGCATCTCGCACTTCGCTTTCGATAGGTAATCCTCGATTTATCGATGGAATGTGTTGAACATCATGAAAAGGGGTATAGCCAAAAGGAGTAATATTTTGGTATTTTAATTTTTTTTCACTGTTTGTTTAATGAGAATAAGTAACATTTCAGCAGGTGCCAATGAGGTATTAACGAAATAAATAATAATTACAGTTAAAACCATGAAAAAAATGATATTGATCACTAATAAATGATTGCACTGTGATATTGTTACGTTTTCATTTTACATAGGATTAGCTGTGTTTCGGCAAACAGTTTCGATTATTATGTCCATATTGTGAAGATTTTTTCGAGCATGAGCAGCAATTTTACCTTCTGGCAGAATTTCTGGTTCATGCTTCAATAATTCGTATGCCTCTGATAATGCCTTTTTAGATTCCTTAGTAAAATAACAGTTTATTAGGTAAAGTCCTTTTAAGCATTTTTCTACCTATGTATACGTACTATCAGTATCCCTGCAAGCTCATTTCTGCCTTGTCTTCTACCAAACTCAGCGATAGCTGCATGCATTTCAAATAGAACAAATCCTCTGACTCTGTTTTCAGCTATAATTATATCAATTTTGTAGGTGTTATGTATATAGACAATTTATACTAATTAATCTGCATGTACATTTACTTACCAGGAACAAGTGTTTTAAGTAGGTCATTAAGTTTTTTACACAGTATAATTTTTTCATTAAGTATCTCATCACTGACCATTGGCAGACCACCATCTTCTTGACCAATTATTTGTGCTAGAGCTAATTTCACATCTGTGAGATAAAAGTGATTTTCATGAAGGACGTTAGAATAATGTTGAATGAATGTTCTGCATGCTTCAACATCATCTTTCTTCATCTCTGACAAATCTATTCCAATTCTTTCCATCATTCCATCTATCGATTCCCATGTCACAGAATTAGTGCATTTATTACACAGGTAATTTGGTAGTGAATTGTCATTTGAGATAAAAGTTGGAGGAAGCATATACCCTTTGCAATCACTATGAATTCATTGATAAACATATATAAGCATATAAAAATTAATAACTTGTAGAAATAAATGCCAATGTTTGTACCCTTTGGTGCATTTCACAGCATTAAACATTGTTCCCATTTCTGTAGGATCTTTACATCGTTCACATGCACAGTTAAAGTATTTTGTTTGCATTAAATGATGTCTTCTATTAGTTACACCCCATAGAGGATCCGTATAACATATCGTAATGTGGTCGCCTGCAAATACATTATGTTAAAAGTATTAAACCACACAAGCTTTTGCTTAAATAAATATCTCAATTTCTAGTGTACCCTTAGCTATAGGTATAGCAGCACGAATCACAATGCCACCCTTGTTTGTGAAACTTTTTCTACAATTAGCTCTACAGTTATGCTCTAACATGGAAGCAAGGTCGTATACTGCCATATGGGGTACTTCTGTAGTTGGCACTTCATGACCATTAATCTGAAACGTGACTTCAGTCATTTAAAATACAATCCAAATTTAATATTTAGTTTATTTTAATAAACCTGTAGGATTCCACCAATTCTAGTCACTTCATCTTCGGTAACATGATCTATTTTAAAGAATCTTCTAACAAATTGTGCAGTATCACGTGGTTCATCAAATATGTTTGCTTTGCCCTTTGCCATTGAATGATCCTCAAGATTTATGAATTTCATATAGGATTCTGGATCATTTTCCCGAAGCCATAAAGCTCTAATTATAGGCACACAGCGGTAAGTTGGATGAGGATAGTCAAAATCTGTAATTAATACCTATGGAATATAAAGCATTTTGGACTAGTTAAATTAAGACCAGAATTTGTTTATATGCTTCATTATTAGTTTACTTACCTTTTCTTTTTTATATTTACAAGTAAATTCACATTCCGCACCATGATTTTTACAATCCTTACACAGTGGCCAACCACACTTAGTGCAAGGAACTGCTGTCTCCGCATTGAGAGGACAATAACAACCAAGACAGCCTGGAGTTATACCGTGTAAAGGACCTGTTACTAGAGGTTGATCCTCTCTCAGAATGACTTCGTCTACTTCAACTTTCCTGAGTGATATATAGTGACGACCTATTTCAGGATTCTCTGCAATCTTCAAAAAATAATCCTTACATAAACTTCTTATTATTTTTTTTCAAAAACTTCAAAACCACTTACCTTGAATGGTCTGCATGTTTTAGAGTGGCTCTTCCAATGCTGTTTTTGATGTTCGCGATTACAGTAGAAGACGCTTTTGCAAGCGCTGCATTTTTGCACAGCAGGAACATTACACACTGCACAATTTTCATTCATCGTCCCATTCATTTTGCCTCCAGGAAAATGAATTTTTTTAAGTCGGAGACTTTCAAGTCGAGTATAGAAGAAGGCCGGTACTATTTGTACGTGAAACCTCACGCTGCACTATTAATAGGTGAACTGAAATGGTCCGTTGGCTGACCCTAGTAAAAATATTTCTACGTGTGAACTATCTAACGACGCTATTGCGGTTTGTCTAACAGTTCTTAAATATTCTGGAATTCATAAACCATAAGTAATTAAAGAGATATCAATGAAGACGTTTGAGGTAAAAGAATGATTATATTAACAAGATATTTATTTATACCGTTTCTAGCTAAATGCACGTTTCAGATTTCTTTATATAAGAGTTCTGAGAGTCTTCTTCCTCCTCTTCACAGCAACTAGGAAGTAGAATTCTTCTTAACTCTGGTAGGATCGTGTTCGCGTCATATCTATCCCAGTGTATTTGTATGTTGTTTTTCATCTCAGCAATTTTCTTTGGTTCACAATACTCTCTAAGTTCATTCACAAGATCAGAAACAGTTGGTGTGAAAAGACCATAGAGTTGTCTTTTCCAACTCTATGGAAAAGACACCGATCTGGATAAAGCTCATTATAAACCAGAGCACGAGGACATAGAGGGAGACATCCCAAGTAGGTTGCTTCCAGCCTAAGGAAATTTTATTGACTATCATTTAATTTATCCCTTAGATTTAATAATGTTATTTACTTACATGGCAACGCCAAAAAATGCGTGTTTTGACGTAGATTCGACAATATCACAATTTTTGAGAAATTCATAATACTCCTTTTTTTGAATTTATATATCCAAAATGTATAATACAATCAGCTAATTCTTCCTTAGCACTTAGAAAATCTTTTGGTACCTCACCAAATTATTCTCCGAGAGTAGAAAGCTTATAATAAATTATATTCTACATCTCTTAGGACCTTTAGTGCGGTGAAACAGTTTTTGAAATTTTGATCATGCTCCCATCTATGCGGCCATACTATGGAAGACTTGTTATTAGTTCCAGTCTTTTTAAATCAATTTGAAAATATACAACTTTGCAGTTTGATGCAATTTTGTCTCTTATATTCTTCACTCGGAAATCCGGTTGCTTCTTTAAAAATAATTGTATATTATCCAAGAAAGAATCCGCGTTGTACTTTGAATTGAACAGAACAACATCAGCAACTACACTGAAACATTTTATTCGTAATGTAATATTCGATAATATCTTAACAAGTATCATTATCTTCAGTTAAATTCATTAATAAACTGTTCATTTTCATAGGAAATTGGCAACTATCAGATTGGTATCGATGGAAATCAAATGCATGGAAACTCACCAGGATAGTATTTGATTGTAGCCATATTCAAAATCCCGCTTCTTTTCACTCTGTCTTGGATATACTAGTTGATTTTCATAAAAATAAATAACTTTTCTGACACTGCGGAGGTCCTCACGTAAAGCTATCAACTCAGTTAAATATAAAATAGCCGATAAGAATAGGGTCCTGAAAGAGAGCGTAATAATTTCTCTAAAAACGTAATGGCCTGAATGAACTTCAAAACTTTGATATTACACGCTATTGCGCTAATTGTCTTATACTCAAAGGTGATATACTTTTGACCTCCTCGTCCATTTTTATATATTTATACATTTGTGCCTCACCTATACCGGCGATCTGTTGGAATAATTTCTGAAAAATAAAGAGCGCTAGTTCTGGCGCGCCAATGCCATTTCTTTGACTAGTAACATGTAGAAATCAAATTCTTCCGGAGAAAATTCTGTAACAATTACAGTCCTTACAAGAGAACTATAAATTTAAAAATTTGCATTACCTAGAGAGCGAGTAAATTAATTAAATTATATCGATAAAATACCGCTAGAGCAATCATTTTTGCGTACTTGACCAAAAATTTGAGAAATAAAATTTTTATGTTTCCAGACTTTCGTGTGAGTCCGTACTTAGTTACACTGCTCCAATATAATGAATTGTAATGAAACTCAATGGAATTAGAAACAATGGAGATCACATAAAAATTGTATTGGCTACCTTCGCTTAGCGTGTCAAGGAGCTGTTTGTGCGAGCCCCCATAAAAAAGACTCAATAAACAGTATTGTTTTGGCTGCCACTGATTAGACAAAGGACCTACATATACAATGTTCTAGTATATATCCACGATACTCTGAATCCATGTTGTGTTCGATTATATACCAGCAGTACATATTTTCTTTGGTACTGAACAGTATCCTGATGAAAAAGGAGGTAACCATAGACTACGTGACTTTAACAGCCCGTATACCTTTGATTTGTATTATCGGACTTGCGCCCTGGATACTAGTTTCGTGAGGGAGTCATGAAGATGTCTGGAAAATATATAATGAAAGCAGGGGATTGTCGTAAATTTGCTAAGGTAGCAAACTCGTGTATATAAGAGAAGATACGACATTGCACAGTGCACGCAGGGTACCCATAACGCTGCACAGTCATAACGGTTCGTCTACAGTGTCCAGGAACGTTTATGCTGCCATCTTATGTCAGACGTTAGGCAACGTCGATAAGAACGATCATCATTGTGATCGACACAGTAAATTTGTAGGAATGCATTTGCGCTCGGCCAAACAGAAAATCCAAAGCGAAATACAAGTAATCCTGATTGATTCTAAACTACTACTATTAATGGATACTTTTAAATAATGTGAGTGAGATAGATACGTGAGCCATAAAAGAATTTACAACCTATCTCTCGCTGAGTTTCTCGCGAATAACTTTCCGCCATCGGGACGTAGGACAGATGAGGGTTTACGGTGTCGCGAAAGATTAGAGTCGTTGAATGAGCAGAAGGGGTGCAATATCATGCCAACGTCGCGACGGGGAATAAAAATAATCTAAATAGAATCTGCGTTTGCGAGCCAAGCTGTGACACAGGTATATTCCGTAGCGAAAAGATTAAACTGGCGGTTATGTCGCCTCGTAGAGGCAGGAAAGATCCATTTATCGCTCACCGGATATTCCATTACTCAACCCAAGAGCACAAGGATCGCCATCACGCCACATAGGTAGGTCCATCCCACAGTATTTAAACTCTCAATAGAGGCAATTGTTTTCTGATCTACTTTTCACTCGAAATCAAGCAATGGAGTCCTCTGACGTATCTGCTCGTCTTTTAGCTGCCTCGCGCAATTAGTCAAGTCAGATAATCCTTTTCCTGCTTCGCTTTGGCTTACCGCTAGCTATAAATTTCAGTCGGTTGCAGAACTATTTCGTTTTAGCACGTCTATGTACTTGCTTCGTACCACTTTACCGTCTCACCCGGAATGCATTGTAACAATTTGTACATACAGGGGAGTTAAAAGGGTGGCGAGAAGTACCAGGAGGATGGTTGCCGACGGAGAAAGAGGAAGAGAATATCGTTGTATCCAATATCGACGTAACGTAGTTGTTTATACATGCTCAGGACGACATAAAATGGCACTCCGTTGCATAGGTATAAGATACAATATCCAAGCCTTTGGTGTATAAATATTATCATTCAAAAAATGCAGAGAAACTTTCGCGAATATAACTGTGAAAATGATTTTCTAGCATTATATGGCTGGATCGCTGGATTCCCCATTGCTATCTAAGAACTCGAATAGCGGGTGCCACGAGGTCTGATATTTCGTCGCTGAAGAGTTGGATATAAATTGGTTGTATAGAGAGGTCGGACGAGATTCCATTAGCCGCGAAGTTGGGATCTGCATTACCTTCTGTGTATCTTGAATATCGCATCGCTCAAAAACCTCTCTAGATACGTCACGTCAATTGCATCGCGGCGCCTCCCACGAAAATAGGGACTCGTGTAATTTCAACAAACGGCGTCTCGACTTCACTTGACTATGCTGACGCGACTTTGTGTCGGGGCTGGGGTATTCATGATTCCCCAATTCAATAATGTAGCTGGCATACACCAGAGACTGTATACATAACAAGTCCACATACTTCTCCATATATGTATACCCATAGTACACGAGGAGTTCGCAGTGGACATAGGTGGCAATTCTGAAAAAGAAGATTCAAATCACGTAGTGGATTAATAGTTGAGAGAAGAGAATATTACGGAAATATGCAGGTAAAGTCGATTCGGGTGATATCTAATAGTAGAAATGTCATGGCGTGACCTCTGGATCTATTGCGTGAACTATTTCGCCAACTTTATTACTTTTGTAATTCTAGCTTCTCACTGGTCGCTATTGACGGTTATTATGTAGCACGATGGCCAGTTGTATATATGCATATATATAGTATACACATATCTAATACAACAGCAGGTATATGGTACCTATCTGTATACACGTCTGTAATGAGTTTCACGTACCCATACGTATTCTCAGTGTCATAAAACTTAATGGCAGAAGTTTAGAACGGGTCTTAAGGGGCACCGTACGAGCTTCAGTTCACCAGTTTGGTACACGTGATCGTTACTTACCTTACTTACGAAGGGAACTGTACCCGAGATACAAACCTGTACGGACGTCTCGATATATCTTGATACATCCCTATAGCGTAAAGGTCGCGTTATAACGAAATATAAGCGATAGCCGGCCAGATAACGTCGTTCTATTAACGTTATCAGCCGTTGTTACGGGAAATTAATTCCTAAGCTTTCTTACGTACACCTTGGCCGCAGCGCTCGTTCCTCCGCTTATATAGTTTAAGTGCCGTAATCTGCTCTTAGCAGATTAAGGAACAGCGTATATACTTTTTAACGATAACCTTCGTGCCTGATTCTTTGACTCATCCCCTATTCAGTCGAATGGGCTAAGGGGGAGATGGAAGCTCGTGAAATTTCAATGTGGAACAAACGTAAACCTTATCCTGGGACAATTTTCCAAGTTCGTTGGCCAGAGTTTTACAGTCCTTATAACAAAACTCTATAGGACTAACAACCGTTAGTCCTCCATCCTTACTCTATGAGCTGCACTGTACGAGCAGGAAAATTTCCATTCCTCTTCAATGGAATGGTCACAAGAATTGTCAATGACGTTGGTATGTGTGCACGTAGAATGAGTGCTAAGACTGTAAGGAGATTGTTTACCATGTCGAATTGTCTTTAACCTTTTCTTTCCTCTTGTTCCTGGATATATCCATCCTTTATTTCCTATATATTTCACCCTTTCTATTTCGCAGCCCTTATTTACCTTGGGAAGATCTAGCTCCAACGTTTCTGCGAGGATCTAAAAAATATGGGGTGTACATGTAGTTATATTCGTTGAGGCATACGTGCATGTGCACGACAATAAGAATAAGATCCAGCTTTACGTTCGTATCCTGTCCAGAGGAACTTCTATAAGGTGGCGCAATCCCTTTTCAGAGCAATTTTCCCGCTTTTCCTTGACATCCGGGTACGTAGCCGCGTACGAATGCACACACTTAGAAGCTGGGACGTGGTCTGCAGACGTTTGGCTGGGCTCCTGGTGGTAAGAGACAAAATGAGAATACCGGGAGACATGAGAGAAAGAGAGATAATAGAGATATATCTCGAATGCGAATAGTACCCGAATGAACGCTGCGTTTCCTCAGCTCCCAAACGGTTATCCCACTCTCTCCCATTAGCATAGAAACATTGCCGGGCAAGTTTGCGCGAGGCAAACTGTCGTACGCAATTTTCGCGAGCGACCATCCTTAGATCCGTCGAGTGTGTTTGGATGTTTTCGTCGGTAACGGCGAGTAGCTGTTCTACGTTACCGACATCCTACCTAGCCACTACCTATTGCCGTCCGCTTGGTTATAGGTTATGTCTGACTATACGTGACACCATTCACCGACGCGAACTCCCAGTTGCATTACTACGGACTCCTCGAAGTACAGGGATTTTCGCAAGGCTACTCTGAATTGCTTGATGAAATTTCTCGATATGAATGGCCTCCGGTATTCTTACTCTCTAGCATTCTCCACCCAGAGTGGCACCCAGGGAGTATACGATAGCGATGCACTATTCTCAAGGATTGAACACTTTTATTGGATATTGCACTTGGCCAATGCATTGTTATGGACGCGCATTTTCTCGTGACGAATAATAGGATTAGCAAAATGGCATCTACGCTTAAAGGATCGGGCGACTGAAGCACTAGACTCGTCCATGGCAGTTAATCGCTTCATAGATCAATCCTATGCCTCTGTGCACATCCCTCTTAATGATAACGATTAATCATATTTCTACGTTGAGAAACTCTGCATTTTAAATATTGATTCACATTTGTTATTTGCTAACTACTCACTCCTATGCACGCATGCATGAACGTACTGTATTATTCCATGTAAATAACCATAACGTACAGTGTATTATTTTTTTCGTATTGCTCGTTTTAAAGCGTTATCTCTCCCTGAAAAATGAGAGGCGGTATTAGCCATACTGTTTCTCTCTTTTTCTTATTGCTCTTCTTATATCCGTTCGACTATGCTTTTTTCTGACAAAAAACGGAAAACGAACTAACGTGGACAGGGATATGCCTCGCGCTATTTGTAAATACCATCGTGCTTTCTTTATTCGGTTCAGTGAATATTTCAAATTCGTAAAACGTAACTCCGCGGCACTGACAAGCTTCTCTTATTCGATATTAATATTGAAGTCGGATTGCACTTTTGGAACGGTGACTTGGCATTGGAAATTTTATATTCAGATTTAGTATCCGTCGGAAGTTGTTTCTCTAGAGAATCGCAACGACCGCCCTTCCGCAATGAAGGACCTTTTATACGTTTCCGGTCGAAATATAATTGTTTCCATGATATCCAGAGACTATGATTGGATGAATTTAATATGAAAATTATTTTTCTGCAATTTCATAAGATTTTCTAAATTATTTTTATAATTGTATTATTTCTTTTAGCACTGATCCTCTTCTGATATTTATAATCCTATTGTTTGTTGTTCAGAATTTTTGTACTTTTATAATACCTATACAAAACATGTCGTATATTGTTTGTCATTTATTCATTCAAATATTTCAGACGACTACTCGAGTCGTTGGTACTTACTGCTTGCTACTAATAATTATTTTCTTTCTTCTTTTCTTTTGCAACACTTTTTTTTCTTTATTCAAGTATATTTAAGCTGTTTAAATTGAGTGGTAGGATTTAAATATTTCACATGAAATATTTTTTTTTCATCTCAATGGCCATCTTAGATATTGAACGTTATGCAGATGTTTACGAAAAAAAATCCAAATATCCGTATTAGGATATTTATCTGACATTCTTCGTCGGGAAGATCCGAATCCTGTTTGTATTTTCTATACACAAATTTTTAGATTTTTATTAAAAAAATGGGTTCAAACAAAAATATGAACGTTAAGAGAGAAACTCTTTCTAGTACATTGTTACCAATTTTCATGAATCACATTTGAAAATCACATTTTGAGAAAAACGCCTTGAAACTTTTACAAGCCGTTTTCTTACTTTGTTACTTACCTCTTGTTATCTTCAAATCGCTGTTCATATTAGCTTTTTCCATTCTACTTCTTGAATTTTTATACACTGCACAACATACTAATGTCAACAGCTCTATACTTGATGACTTCCATCGACTAACTGACGAAATTTCGCTTCATATACTTGAAAGACATGCAGGTGCTCGCACCGGCTGCTCCCCACGGTGCAGCCACTCCTGACTTAATTCTCTATAACTTTTACAATTCTTCGAATATTGCAACAAATTATTTTTCAACATTATATAATTTAAGATAATAAAAAAATCAATTTCTTGAAAATTTAACTCTGTCGAAAGCCCATACTATGTAGTCTTAACATCTTCAACGTTTCATTCATAAATTTTACACCACAGTTGGATAGACTCAACAGAATCTAAAATAAGCTATGTCTCAGTGTGAAGATAAGTTTTAAAAATTTTTACGTTGTATAACATGTTTTCATTGAACTTACATCTTATCTATATCTCTTCCATTTCCAAATGGTAATATTTTTGAGTGCAGATTATGTGAAGGTGCACAACATATGAAATATATCTAAGCCCTTCTCTATATCGAAGTTTTCAAGCGTTAGATGGAACTCTATACAGAAAATCGTTGAACTTCATTGGTATATTCTATTCTCATGAAATTTTCAATTCTCAGCATACGTTGGCGTTGGCGCAGGATTGATAAGAATGTTTAAAAAAAAGTTTTCTTTCAGACAGTCTAATAGTGCAATATAACACTGGCGACGTATCCATCATGAAGAAATGAGAAAGGAGATAATTAAATAGTAAATGTCACAATAAATACTGTATACAATTTCCCTCACCTTATATATGGTCAGAGGGGACCCATCGAATTTCATCAATTTCATTGACACGTCATTTCACTATCACACACTTTTACGAATTTCAATATCAGGTCTTCGTCACTTCTGTCTCACGTGTAACAAGTATTAACACAATCAAAACCAACGAATAAACTTTGATCGATAACCTCAGTCTCACAAGGATAGTCCGTTTCTAAGACCGGCGCTTGTTCAGTAAAAGACGAAGAGAAATTGCTAACGTCGTTTTCATCCATGAGTTTAGGAATCATAGGCGGCGTAACGCATCGACAATAAAGTTGATGGAAATTAAACGCCTTAAAAAAATCATGTCTTTTAAGCTCCTCAAATCCGTCCGGCTGTTGACAACCCAGTCTCTTCGATGGATCGAGCTGTAGAAATTTCTCAATAACATCAACACTGTCCGACGTCATCCACCATTTATAATTCAAAGACGACTTAGTCACGATTCTCCTGTAGATAGTTTCATCAATATCCACATCATCGTCCTCTTGAAACACATCGAAAGGATTACAGCCCGCGAGCATCTCGTAAATCAGAACACCCAATGCCCACCAATCAACGGCGTGACTATAGCCACAGCCTCGTATAACCTCTGGCGCTAGGAAGACTGTAGTCCCGCAAAACGTCCACGTCTTTTCTTCCTTACCGATATTACATTTGGCGAGTCCATAGTCGGCGATCTTAACATGTCCTTCATGGTCCAAGAGTATGTTGTCAGGTTTAAGATCTCTATGAATTATTCCTATCTCGTGAAGGTAATTCAGTCCCAAACTAATTTCCGCGGCGTAGAACCTGGCTTCCGTGTACGCGATCCTTTTAGTTCGCTCTAGTACCGTCACGAGGTCGCCACAGCGCACGAAGTCTATTGCAAAGACAATGTGAGTAGTGGTTTGAAAGCACGAATGGAAACCAACCAAAAATGGATGTTTAGCTATTCGTAAGTACACGGTACGTTCAGTATACGCCCATTTTAAATCAGATTTTCTCTTTATTGAACATTTTTCAATCGCCTTCAGCGCGTAAATCTGCTTTGTCTCTTTCAGAGACGCCATCATTACTTTACCGTAAGTGCCACGGCCTATAACTTTTAATAGTTCAAAATCGTCTAGGCCATATGACTCTGTCCTTGTCGTTACTGCTGCTGCTGTATTATTCTTTGGGATGGCTTTCGTCTGGTTCCCACAAAGCCTTGCGGTCGTCCTTGGTATCAAAACTGTTGCAGTCGACGACATAATTTGTGTAAGCACCTTAACGCTCTTAACCGGATCTTGAAATTTAAATCCTAGGCATTTTTCTTGCAGCTTGTTACAACAGTTTCGGTGCACGCACATCCTACACTTGATGCACTGTAACTCAGTTTGATTTGATTGAAATAATTTTTTTTTACAAGGAAAACAGAAGGCCTTTTTGCCGTACTTTGTTAATTTACATACTACATGCTTATTAACTCGAATATGACACTTCTTATACTTAAAAATATCATTTACTGCTGAGCATAGCACGTGAGGCATTTTTTTTTGAGTAATTTGTTAAAACTCAAAATTTTGATTTTCAAAGACTAACCGTAATTTTAGTCTACGACTTTAGACAGTTTCTGACAAAATCACCAATTGCTTTGTTACTCCTTGTCAAAGGCGTGAAAAAGACGAGAAACTGTGATGAAATCACAAGTTCCTTGGAGGTTGAAAACTTTATTCAAAGTTCATGAAATTTGTCAGGTCCTTCTGTATATAGGTTAGATTCGGGGGGTGGAGACAATTTTTAATTTATAGAGGGGGATGCCGAGACTATTTCATGATTGGCCATTTTTGGGATCATTCCTTAGGCCCGCAACCAATTAACGTGAAAGGGGTACCAAGCTGACTCAAAACGACTCAGCTACAGGTTCTGTTCAATTTTCGAATTTTCGCTAATATTAACAAACAAAAATTGTATTATTTAAAAAATTTTGTAAAACTGCCTAATAATTAACTAATAAGAAATTAACCAAGTACTTCAGAGCATATGACCTACTTACATACTTCATACCTCAAATTCTAAATAATCGACCTAATCTCGATTACTTGAATGGTTACGAGTATAAAATACGTGAAAATTTCGAGAAGAATAGATACCGGATATTACATTTTCAAATAATAAATTTCTCAAAGATCGTCTCTTTCCAGCATAAGAAAGCGAGTAAAGAAGCGTCGCGACGCTTGACGTGTGATATAAGAAGAAATCGAGTACAGTAGCATGACTTACTTCAAAAGGAATACGAATGACTTTTTTTTTTAAATAGCACTTTACTAGCAATTCTACGTTCCCATGTTTCCCTTAGACCACATTAGGTGAAATGTAAAAGAAATATTATTTTGGGAAATCAATCTAATTAAGGACCGCAGTGTTATTTCTGCTTCCCCTGTTCATTGATTGTCTTCGTATCTACTAATGTCACGAGCGGTAACGACAGTATCTACTGATATAAATAAAAAATTTCATAATTTCAGAAAATTCAGAATATCACCTATTTATTGGTCAAATGTCACGTATTGTTTAATTGACACGTGCTATATAGATTAGAAACATAAATCAGGTACTTCAAGTTATTGGTTCGAAATTCACAGTAGCTTAAAACCTTTCCCTCGAAAAGCACTTTCCTACGAAGACCCTACTTCATTCGTATCGATACTACGGAGAATTTCAATAAAGGTTATCATACCTTGCTTGAATATAATGAACTTGTTGGCAAATTAATTATGACTTGAAGTATCATACAATAATGAAAACCGTGTACAATAATTATACAGTGTATACTACGTACGTGTCATTTATGACCGAGTCCGTTATATGACCGCCATTAGGGAGTTTTGATGTAGGTCAAATGAGCGATTGTATATTTTATTATGCATTCCCTTCAAAATAGAGACCCGTGAACATAGACAAGTTGGTCAATTTAAAAGTACAATTGAAAGAATACAATGACCTACCTGAGGTTAATAAACCGAGGGTTACGATTAACAAGGAATTTTAATTACTCGCTAAAATATTTCATGGTAGAACTGAAACGATGATTTAAATAAATATTTATATTCCACGAAGCAGCCATGCAACGTGTCTATAATGCAAGATGCAGTCGTGCAATTTGCAAGTGTCCAGACAAGGAACCGCGAGTCTTGATCATTGTCACATTGTGTGTTAATAGCAAATTCTGAGTCAGCTTTGAAATACGATATATAAAAAATCATAAATAATGATCAAGTATTAAGAATCTTTATTAAATCGAAGAATTCCATGTTCCTTAATAATAATTATTAATACGTTTTATTATCTGTAGGAATTTTAAAATAAAAAACTTTATTAAAATTCCCAACGCTATTAATTCCCTATAGAGTGCATGGACGCTTACTTGACTACGGTAGTCCGTTTCGCCGTAAGGAAACGAGTACAAGTATTTTCCCAGGGAAAAGACGATACGTTTACCGATACGGAAATTCCACGGAAGCTGGCGCGGAAGCGGAAAATTCGCAAGATATCTCACTGAGCAATAGCATACCCGGGTAAACTAAGTCCAGGAGATAGAAAATTGCCTCTGCGCACCCTGGTGCAGAGTTATTACTTGATAACGGACCGCCATGAAATACGGGAGGCTGGGCTATCTGCGGGCGAACCTCTTTTGAAAAATCAGAACGGGTCTCGCTGTCTGCCACTTCCGCTCCTTATTTTTCGCACTTTCGTCCTGATAAAAGTATCGCCTTCCTCGCGCTTTACTATAGCTACCAGTATTCCAGTAGGAGCTATAATGATACGTATGTGTGTGTATATATATTACAGTAGTAATACGTGCCAGAAGTGGTATAAGGACTCGTTTGCGATTACAATAAAACTCAGGGCAATAGAAACTATCATGAAATTTGTGTTAGTCTCGATAAGATGGTAGCAAGAGTTATGTAATACGAGAAGGTGGTGCATAAGGTTTTTACAAGGCGCCAAACGCAAAAGCAATGGTATATTGGAATTGTTATGAGAAATCGGGCTACCGTATCTTTCCATGTTTCTTACAGATGAATCCGCAAGTAATAACGAGACTCGAGGGAAATAATGGACGAATGGTATTGATATTAACGATTCTGATTATAGCAATACAGTGCTGATATAGCAGGAGGCCATTCATATATACACCATGCACCAGTCATTCTGGTCTAACGAGCAGAGTATCGAATTGCTGATCCGACAAGGATAAAAGAGATAGAAAAAGACAGTGAAAAAGAAAAAGAAAAAATTTAAAGAAAACCGAAAAATTGGCCATCGTAGCTTTGTATGATATCCCCGGCCTATAGGTTCTACGAGAATCTCCAACAATAAATCAGAAAACGGCAGCGGAAATGATAACAATAAATACTTGGGAAAAAGACAGTGAAAAAAAAAAGAAAAAATTTAAAGAAAACCGAGAAATTGGCCATCGTAGCTTTGTACGGTATCCCCGGCCTATAGGTTCTACGAGAATCTCCAAGAATAAATCAGAAAACGGCAGCGGAAATGGTAACAATAAATACTTGAAGTGCTCGGAGACGGTTAGACGCTTGTCTCGAGGAACGACGGTTAGTAACAGCAGTCATGAGGTTTCGGAACGGTAAGAGAAGATCGACTCATCTGTCAATATTGATTTTAACAACAACGTTCCTTCAGTCAAATGCAAGTGCTGTGACTTTATTGAAAACACGAAATTCCTGGCAACAGTCAGTCCCGGACGATTCGTTAGAACTAAATCACTGCGCGAGTAGTATCGTAAGGCGCTATGGTGCCGAGCCTAACAGTATCGTGATGCTCTCTGGGAAGCGGCCATATTGGATTCCCAGTGTCCTTCGTAATCGTTCCGTGTACAACTTTAATACACAAATTGCCGATATTCCAGCATCCCTCAAGTATGAATCGTACGTAATGATAATGCTGGATGCAATGAATATTCAAGATGACATACGAGTATTGGAATATCTGAAGAAATTTCATCCACGTCCGTTTTGTCTTATTCATTTGAACAACGGAAGGGACTTAGCTTTGAATATCTACCTAGAAGCCATTGCGAATTATCTGACGAGTATCGGCAGATCTGCTATTATTATAGCGACGGATTATAATCATGAAACTGACAACTCGTTACGTCTCTACGGGTATAGTAATAATACGGAAGCTAATTGTGGTAAAGTCAGTCTCATCGATTACGGAAATTGTTCCAAGAAGGAGACACTTGATCGAATCTTTCCAAGAATTATGAATATCAATCAGTGTCCCATTAGCATGCAATTGATACCGGTACCATACAATATGGAGATATGTGAAAAAAATGGTAAGATGGAAATAAGAGGTCACGAATGGGAATTATTGCAATTTATATGTAACTAATAATCGGTAATGCCGGTCTATTATTTTAGCTCGGTTCACACCGCATATTATTCTTTTGCATAGTTTATGCCAACCGGAGACACCAATTGGAAAAGTATACATTGCACGCCGCAATTACTTTTACAATCGTATGGGCGCCACTGTGGTAGTACTTTAAAGTATAGTTATTATGGCTAGTTTCATGGAATATTCTATCGGATGCGTTGTGGACTAACCTTTAACGTGTCACGGTACAAACTTCTCGGAAGTTCTAGCATAGAGAACGAATTTATCTCTATTCCAAGTCGATGCTATTGAGATTATATTCAGTGCTCGGAGACGGTTAGACGCTTGTCTCGAGGAAC
>NW_014332911.1:1464945-1477258 GCF_000341935.2 Cephus cinctus | reverse complement strand
ATATTTCAACAATAGGCTTTTTCAATAATTCTTGAGAAGTTCTATAGTTAAAGGTCTCGTTCTAAGAGTTGCTTTTGGAACCAGCGGTGAGTAGCGGAGAACCTCTGTCTGCCAAGCTCCGCGTTCTTGTTCACGTTTAGCTCGGCTCCGACGGGATATGCATTATCAACGGAGGTGTTGATCACAGAATCCTACTCCTGGACTCGCCGCTACGATTTAGCGACATTTTTCGGTATCGCCTAAAACCGTAGCGTTCTGCATCTCCCTAGTCGTCTCTGCCCGGAAGGAATATCTGTAAAAATTTTGTTATTTACGATTTTTGTCCACATCTGGCGTGTATTCAGTGTTGGTATTGTAGTCGGTAATTCGATTAGTACTGTTCCGGCAACTTACCTAGTCTATTTATCTTTAGTGCACGAACTTGTTGGCTGAGTACAGTTTATCCTCGTTACTAAAGTAATGGCTGTGTCAGCCAACAGGTGGCAGCATTTTCGATCCCATTTCAGTACATTGACCGACGCGACACGGAGCTCCGGGAATGGCTGTTTTATTTATCTTTTAATAATTACCGAACTTACGGATGAAGCATAATGACAATTGATAAACGTAACAAGATCCCAACACTCTTGACATGCGATTCACCTAGTAGAAATAGCACAAGGTGAGCAAATCTCAATGTAATTAGCGCTGTAGTCACTGATAGTCCCCCCAAAAAACATTTACGTGTTATAACTATGCCAAGTACAGCAGTGCTGTGAATTCTTCTAACAAAAAGTAGTCATCGTTTTAATTGTACTTTCAAAATTTCCTATAACGTCTTCGCTACTCCTTTATACTACTACTGCTTCTCATGCTTAATTACGATTTAATGGTCATTTAATAATTAATAAAACTTTAGGTGATTCCCTGTCGAGCACTACTTGACGGGTCCGTGCATTACTTGATATAAATTTGCATTCATTATGCCAGTCTTCAAACTCAAAACCAACGTCAACTTGCTATATAGAGCATATTAGCAATAACTCGTTGAAAATAATCACGATGAAAGCGTAATAACAAACTCATAGTCTTAGAATATTAACAGTACGTTCAAAGTAAATACATACTTTGGAATTCCTGGGAAAAAGAAAATCATTGCTTAGTTTTTGAAATTCAGTTAACGGATTTCTTTTTGATTCGGGAAACGTATGGCAGTCAAGTCTCAGATCGGTTTATTGGCGAATCAAGTAATTAAATATCGTAACCCAGCGTTACATTATTTTATTAATAATTTATTTACCGACTCATTCCGAACATTTTTTCAGGTTCACTTTACGTCCTGTGTATTGTCATATGATTTTTCACGTGCAAGTAATTTGGGGTTGTCAGGAAGATGAAAGAGTAATAACTCGCACCATTTTCCAAGTTAAATTATTTATTATCCTGCAGGATGCAGGATTCCCTCGGGCAAGGCGACGCGGGAAGGAAGATATTATATGTATATACGTCGTCGCGTTATACTCGCGACCATGTATAACGTTTTGCGTGGCTATATAAACGAGGAATGTTTTTCTTTTTTTTTTCTTTTTATTACAAGCCGTTGGAAATTAGGAACAGTGAGACTCGTGGGATATTATGTATACGTAGAAACGTAGGCTGAGTGATGATAACATTGAAACAAATTTTTTTTTACCTTCCCTTCACCAACATCTCAGTATCCTCTTTTAAAATTTCACCAGGAACTTTGTTACATGTCGGAAACCTTGTCTGTTACAGATAGCCTGTATCCGAGTACTGTTAATTATCTTTGTTACAAAGGACGACTTTTGGACTTTCAAGAATTTTAATTAGATCCTTTTACATTCTCTTGGTGGCTCAGTCGAAACTGTACGTATATCCTGAAGTCTTTTTGAGGTTATGTGAAAATACGAAATTTTTGTACAATTGTTATTTATCTTATTTTCTCTTTTTCTTCTAGAATTCTCAACCCCGTACGGTGCGTCGTCAATTATTTAAGAGTCGAGGCTGAAATTCTATCAGGTGGATGTGCTTTCCTTGTGTACATTATCGCCGGGGGTTCCAGTATCCTGTCCCAGGGTCTCGTAAAGAGAGTGAAGTAAACGAGTGGCGTAAAGTCTCAACTCGATATCTCAAGCCGTTTTAAAGTTACAGCCGCGCGAGTTTCCCAAGGGACGTCGGCAGTAAAAATCGGTTCACGTGTGACCTTTACGAAGTTGCTAGCCTACTTTTTAGATTTATAAAAAAAAAAATATTGTTAAATTATAACTATATTCGCCATCTGGTATAGCAGTGTAGACAACGTGAGATCAAACATGTACTAGAGCTATGTTCACAGGGTAACAGCGGTCACGCTTCCACGCAAGGCCTGTTCCTTCTGCGAGAGCATAACAATTTACTGATCTTCATGGGACTTCCGGGAGAGCAACTTCCGAGGAGTGTTCCTGGGTTAGTAAGAATTAAGAAAATTAAGGAATTTTAGACTGCAAATTCAGCTTTTGAAATTTACTCTTTTCGCAGGACCAATGTAACTCAAAAACGAAAGTGGATAAGGAAAGGAGAAACGTGAGAAGACCGTCTGGATCCCAGAGAGTAAGTCTGGGTTACCCAATGCTGAGTAGCAATAAAAGTCAGGAGCGTAATAGAGAAATCCACCCCAGCGCTCCGATACTACGTCACTACCCTTAGTAGCTGGCTGGTGGCAGCGACGGTATCCCTTACGTGAAACTACCCCTTTATAGTATACACGTGCATGGTTTTTTTTTGTAGGCGAAAGAGCGTCGCCAAATTGGCCTTCGATTTCTACGGGGTAGATTTCGCAAAAATTCATAAATCCGTATACGTATCTGGGATGGTCTGGGTGCGTAAGTAGATTTTATAGAGACGCTCGTACCTTAGTATCCCTTAGTATATATTATTACTGTTATTGGGTATCTTTTTTTGCTACCCTCCTCACTATGTGTCTCTCGTATCATTTTGTACATTATGCATGATATCACGTAGACTCTAGTCATACGTGAAAAGAGTTCATATATGAGTCACGTCGTGGGACTTGGGTGTAACGTGTGCCTGGTGAACTCATGTTAGAATATTATTTTTTCAGCTGGAAATGCAGAATTTGTTTCCTGGATCTGGTTGCATTTCATTAGAATTTATCTTGCTGCACTGTCATGCGCGCTTTGCGCGTAATAAGGTCAGCCTCATTTTCGTTTTTCTTTAATTAATTTTTCTCTAATACATTAAATCATTCATTTACAGATTTCTGTTTGACGTCTGTCAGTATCTGTCATGTTACTGGTAACCCTAACTGTCAAAACCAGCAATAGTTCTCATATGGATTTTTTGTAGGAAAGTATTGCTGAAAATTGGTTGAGTTTTGACATTTTTTACGATTCCTCCCAGCCGCTCACACACATCATCCGGCTGATTAGCATTGCGTAAATTGACAACGATCATTGGAAATTTATTGATATATTTTTTTAAATCCTTTTTTTTTATTATAGGACCAAAATACCAGTCAGGTCCAGCAGCTGTCGGATCACTTCCTAAATGGATTCTCTTACGTACGATGCAGATAAATCTTTTCGCAAACAGCTGGGCTCGCGTTCTACCAACTTCCGGTCAGTGTGAACCTGACTTTACTTTCTAGTGTCTCACTCAGCCGATATTCGAGATCTGATTAATTTATCATAGAGCAATACACTTTTGGTCTTTTGGAGTCTTGCGTATAGTGCTTTCTGGTCCAGCTACCCCTGACAGCTATCACTACCCCTACACAGACTCCCTTCTTCTAATATTCGATTTCGTCTCGAGTTCCCTAACAGCTGCAACTCGATAGCGTGTGAGGCCACAGACCCTTCTCATGTCCCTTAACTCAATTCCAGCCGTTTTCTGGTTAACCTCTAAATCGTCCTTAAACCTTTCGCAGTATCCCAGAAATTCAACTCTATGACGCAGACATTTATTTCATACCAAAGGACTACTGCGAACGTGCAGAACCAGAGTTCCAAAAACGTGTAATGTACCTAAATCTGTCAAAAATATTTATATTTATTTTTTATTTTTTTTATTGGTAGCTCTTTCCATAATTATAAATTTCTTTTTGTTCAGCCCAGCAGTTTTCACGTAATCATCATATGCACACAACTATGGGGTAGTTTCACCAAAGATGGAAAGGCACCCGTAAAATCATAAGTCGGGCGTTATCTGGGAGCAATCTGAACTCGAGGCCATTTCTCAAGAAGCGGCAGGGTTGGTCGACCTAAACAAACGTAGGGTGTTTCCTCGCTAAACTGCAGGGGTTGCTCGGTGACAGGAAATTTGATGAGGGTCCATGACGAAACAAAAGAAACGTTTCGTGGCTCTATAGTAGACCCGGAGGGTGGTCCTGGATGAAGTGAGAGAGCACGAGTGTTGAAAAGGAAAAACGAGCGAGTGAGAGGTGGGTGGGTGGCGGGTGGTGAGTTGGTAGGGTTCATGCGGAAACCTCCGCATGAAGGTAAACACACGTAAGCGTGAAGCCCGGAGGACTTTTACCAATCTCCAGAACTACCAGCATCCCGGTCCAGGATCTTGACTGAAACGTGGACCGTTTATTCATCCCTTCCTGTCTTAACTTTTCTTTGCTGAGGGTCTGACGTTTTCATGAAGCGATGCGTGTCCTATACGTGCGCCATATATGTCACTCTGGTGCTCACATCAGATGGTGTCAGGACACGTGCCCTGGTTCAGCAATGATATTCCTGAAACATCTCATTCATCTCGATTCCTCTTTATCCTGTATCTAGTTAGGACAGCATCCATCCCCCGCGTCGCCTTAATTCTGGCTGGTTTCTATGTGGCCAGGGGCTAGAGTCTATTCAAGGGGTTGTTTTTGTGGGTAGAAAAGATCTCGTGATAAATTTAAATGGGAAGCAACCTTAAACGAACCTTCTGCTCCCGTGGACCTGGTCCAGATGAGGTCTTAGAATCCTTTATGTTTAGACTGGCTTTCTAGGGGATGCCTTAGTAACTTCTGGATGGCGATGATGGGTACACACGGGACGAGTGACTCTGACTTGGTATTGTGGGCTTGTTTGCGGTGAGAACGTGCCCAGAAGTCTACATCGGGACTTAAGAGAGGTCGACCTAGAGGAATAATAAGACGCTTCCATGCTTGTGGGGATTTACATTCTCATACCTTTCACATCCTCAAGGTCTTACTCTTTGCACTTCCTATTTTTCATGGTAAATTGAGATGAACTTGGATTCGACCTCGTAGATGCTGACTCTGTCGTCCATCTTCATCCTGGGTGCTATCGGAGTGGATGGATGTTGAAGGAAGAGGCTGGTCTGCATTGAAAATTTCAACCAGCCCAGGAAGGGATGATTTTATGAGATGCATGGAAACGATGGCACGTGAAATTATATTTAAAAAAATGAGATTAACAATAGGAAGAGAGAAACAATGAAATGAGTCCTTTGGAATGATGAAGGTATTCTTTTGTATGTCTTACTTTGGTTGTTGATCCTTGGTTTACATTGTTCAGTTACTTTTTCTTGATTCAGTAGCTAATTCAAATATCTTTTTTAGGTCTTATCAAAGCTTCTTGGATGATATCTGAAAAACTCGAGGATCCTTCTTATAAATGAAACAATGGAAGATCATGGTAGCTTGGCGGTGTCGAGTTTATCAGGCAGTCTGTCGTTAAGATTAGAGTCCTATGTGCTGTGCAATGCAGAGAGGGAGTGGACTAAGTTGAAGGAAGATCTGGATGTCCTCCAGAGGACGTTGGAAGTAGAAGCAGAAGAGACCCGGAAGTCTTGCCTGAGGAGAAGCCCTTTTATTGAACGTGATAAACATTTTTATAGGCCCCACGCGAATTGCTTCTTTTTACAGTAGCCATCTTACTTCGATCTGGCCAGGGTCCTTCTTTACTCCTTTCATTCCCTTGCATTCCATTCGATTCATCTCTTGGACTTACCATCCCTAAATGTATCATCCACCATGTAACTGATAATTCAAATTTTTCTTACTCATAAAAGTCTTTATGACTTTAGGTACGCTCATCTTTTCATTTTCATCTGAAATCTCAAGATACGAGGGAACTTAAATTTTTTTAATAAATCCCCAGATCCATAGATGAAGAAATTTTTCTAGAAGTTAAGGACAAGTCCTGATCCCATTTTAATACCCGTGACTATGCCTTGAAAAGGAGAATAGAATGAAAATCCTGATTTATCTTAAAAAAAAGAATGTATCTCATTCTAGATAAAATAGATAAATTTAATATGGCTTAGAAAAGTATCTATCTTTCTACATTTCTATATCGAGTTGGCAAACCTGTACGCATGGTTAGAACAGATCTAGAGCTAGATGATACAATGGAATCAGGTTACAATTTCCCTAAAGATATGCCTAGGCTAGATCCAGATAGGACTAAGAAGGATCCCAATATCCCTAGCATCCGTCCTAGCTCATTCTAATCTATTTGAAATTGGTTTCCACTAGCTATCTAGATATACCACTAGCCTTTCACAGTAATAGAAATGGATTCTGATCCTGAGACATCTCATCTCTAAGATTTCCTGAATATTTAAACTCATCCCAGTATCGAACTGATCTCAAGGGCTGCACCATAGGCTATAGTGAATTTAATGGTACCTTGATACTAACTCCAAAACGTTATCCATTAATATCATGGAATTTATCACTATGATAGTATTCAGCAGTTATGCATGGTACAGTAATAGATCATTTATGACTATATCTCCTACAGGACCTGACCCATGGTCATCCTGACCAGGGATGATACAAGGGATAGAGAATTACAAGGATGTATAACTTGGACGATCCAGGTACTATTTACCATCCCTTACTATTCTGCACCTTCCGTCATCTGCTGGTGCATCCCCCAGGGAACCTGACGTCAAACGCAACTCACACTGGTACACGTGGATTATTTCCAGATGAAAATGTCTAGGTGAGTATAGGTAGACGATGAAGAGTACGCAAATAAATTTTTAATATTGGCTACACACACAATTTGGCTATTTGGTTCCTGCATGAATCATCCTCTCTGTGGATGAAACAATCCTCTGATAATCTCAGTCATCTTTCAAAGGCCTATTAATCCTCTATACTGTCTGATCCGCTTCATCCCTTTCTGATATAAAGGAATTTTTGAAATTACTCTCCTCTTTGTGGCCAATGAGGTGATCTTTGGACAAAGGACTGTGGTCGAGGACAAGTCTGGAAAGCTTCTTGGTAGTAAGGTAAATGTAATTAACTATTCCTCTATGAGGGTGCAGTGTGTGTTCTTGGGATTCATCATAGAATTGGTACCAGGTATTTGCATTGGTACTAGGGGATGATTATGTGTAGGGGATGATGGGAGTAGTAGAGCTGTGACATTATCGAGACATCTTTTTCCGTCGGGGTGCATACCCTTTAAACGAATTTTCGTCTCGCGCACTTACCACCCTCTGTTCAACCCTCTATTGCATCCCTTATACTTGCCTGAGTATTTTTGCATTTTCTAGAAGTAAAGTGGCTGGCGTCATCCTGGAGACGGAATTCTTGTTCGTAGGAGATCCTTGGATGAAGTTCTTGGAGATCCGTTCTTTGGATGAAGTTCCTGTAAGCCAAATTAATTGCTGGTTATTTTATTTGGACGTACAGTTTATGGATGTTGGTTTGTATATATATATATATATATATATATATATATATATCCCTAGTTTTCCAGTCTTGTAGAACCACTGACTCTCGAAGTCAATTAGCACAGAACGCAATGCCCGACCTGTTCCAGGTTTCGCTGCGTAGCCCGACGCCCAACGTCGGCGTCGTTGTACACCTGTAATCCGGCCCGAGTAATTAGACAGCCCCGAGGCACATTTCCATTTGAGGGAACATGAGTTTTTTGTCGAGGTAAAACGAGCCACTCTCTAACCCCTGGCTGGGGTAGCACCCTGGTAAGGGGTGGTACCGGTCCGGGGCTGGCTCTGTGAGCGAGAAACCATGACACGCAGTCAATTTCTACCAGCCCTCCAGCTCTTAATCTTGTCTCCAGCACCTCATCCAAAACACACGAGAGGTAAAGTCACTCCCTCTCGAACGCTCAACTCTGAATTTTACATGCTGCCTAAGTTCTGCTTAGTATCCCCTAACGAGTAAGGGTTATGTTATAACCTGCCACCGCTTCACTGGGGTCTAATGGCACTTGTTCTTTTTTTTTTATACCCAAAACGTTCTCTGTTTATGATTCCATGAGGCTGACTTGTCGAGGGTAGTTTTCACCATGTTAGACTTAGCAAGATCAGGGAGCCCAAGGACGGGGCTGCTACTTGAGTGAGCCGGCGAACGAGTACTTTGGAAGCACCTGAGACTCCCTTCTTCATCAGGACCTCATCCAGACCAGGGGCAAGAGGAGGATCCTCTTCGCCGGCATTGTCATGAGAAGCGGCAGTAGTCCCAGCATGTAAATACCATGATTGATGGGGTAGAAACAACCCTCGAATCGTTTCACCCATCTCTCCACAACCCCTACGTTCCACCCATTTCAAAGTACCCGATGTGCTGACGGACGCCGACGCCGCGCACGGCCAAGTTTACAAGGGATCACAATGGACCCATGCCCAATTTTCCAACAACCAGCCTACTACCCCCTCACAACCCCATACTTAACAATCCCCCATTGTTGGCATTGTTTGACTGTTCAATGGGACGTGGATGTACCACTTACGAGTTCATAGAATCTGTTGCCAACACACATCTATGCACGCTGCTCATTCCTGACGCTTCTCTTCCACAGCCATTTCATCCCTTGGAGCATCCTCTTTTCATCCCACCGTCATCAGCCACTCTACGTACCACCAACAGCAGCATCTACGTCGTGACTGGGTCCTCGTACCACCTCGTACTCGTAAAACCCCCCAGGACTCCATTATACGGAACTGTCAGCTCGGCGCTCGAACTCCCTAGATCCGCAACGAACGCATTCTCACCATCTTGGATACGGTTGGCAGCTCTGAGAGAATTCGCAAACCTACACTGAGAATTATATTGCGGAAGTGACGTCACTTAATCCAGACGTACAACCAGTCTCATTCAAGATCATACTCCGTGTCTGGGATACGGAGCCAGTTTTAAGATACCAACAGTAACGGACTCCATACGACTCTTCATTTGAACACGGGGGAATCCCCTGAGTCCCTCGTCAAACAAGGCGGGAAAATTAATTTGAATTGTCAAAGTTATCGATCACCGTTGATGCATTTATCTCGATACCAACACGTGCTTTGATCTACGTGACGTTTAAAGCACGAGCCAGCATCGAGTCTGCAGCAACGTATTAGCAATTTAACGGGCCGCCACCTGCGATAGCTGTTATAACATAATTATATAGCATCGCCCTGTTGGTACTGCGTGTGCATCCCGGTACGGCGTGACGTGCGCCATGGGATACTGGATGCTGGATGTGGTACATACGCGTTATTACATATATATGGGATATATGTAGGAGAATATCGGTACACAGGACTGGTGCGTCCAAGGTGAGAGAGAAATGGCGTCCCGGGTACCAGAGGGGAGTAAGGGGCGAGAGTCAAGGATGAGTACCAAGGGAAGCTGGTTGGTTACCGCTGGTTGCAGCTGGTTCCTGCTGGTTGCCTCTGGTTCCACCCTGGCACTAGGGCCGATAGTACTGAAATTGCTCGTGGGGTGACTCTCTCGCGGCTGCTGCTGCTGCTGCTGCTGCTGCTACCCCCTATCCCCTCCAGCCTCCCTTGCTGCCACTGTTGGGGTAGCGGCGCGTGTTACGAAGGGCCAGAGACCGGGCGAACCCAGGCCGTCTGGTTCAGTACGCTACCGTCTCTCGCTGCGTTCGCCAGATACACGGTAGACGCCCGACGTCGCGACGACAGTTTATCCATCGAGGAGATAATCGAAGAGCGCGTGAATTATGTTGACAAACTTTTGATTATATCGCTGCGAGATTGGGACTTCAGTTTTTTGAGATGTGAGAAGATGTGACTAGAGATTTTTCTTATTTTTTTTTTTTTATATTATTTTTACGTACGGTTGCTTGTGTTGACTGTGTGACTTTGTTCTTTGCTAATGATTTTCTGTTGTTGAGAAATGTGGATTTTTTTTATTGTCATGCTGAATTAATAGTACTGAAATTTTGGTACTGAAAATTGCTTATGGAATTTTTGGGGGAATTTTTTGCATACTCCGGGGGTGGTGGGAAAATTTGTTCACTATGTCGGATGCTGCGTTGACGAATTTTCATGGTTCATCCTTTTCGATCTCTTGCTCTAATCCTATCTCCGTCTCCCTCTCTCTCATTACGCTTCGCCATGCACTTAGCGGGTAGAACGGCAATCCGGCTATCGAATCGAGCGACGTTTAATACATCGAATGCTGGACTCGGTCTGGATGCTGGGGAATAATTGATGGTGCGGATGAAACGCATCGTGAGATCGAATGGATCGCGATTCGCGGATGCTGCGCCGTTGGCGCTTTTACCACTTTGGAAATGCATCTGGCACACGAGTGGCGTGGATGCTCGAGATGAATTTGCGATTTTTTAAAATTCTTTTGCGTATTCCTACTTTTTTATCACTTTTTTAAGTAGCAATCGGTATCTGCATTATTAACGATTACAGAGTGAGTGTTTATGGATTTATTAGGAATTTTTGTTTTTCAGATAAATAGTTGTGCTTTATGGAAAATCCGAGTGTGACACGTGTTTAGTACTGATGATCTCTTAGATACGTATAAACAAGTATTATAGGGACGATATAAGATTTTGGGATGCTGGGCCGAATCCGTGTAGCTGCTTAATAAGGATCTTTTGGTTCAAACTATTGTACTCGAATGAGATTTTTTTTTTCCCCATTAAAATGGAATTCCGTTTCATTTCCAGATAGTGGGTAATTAAAAGTTGACGTCGCGACGGCCGTTTCCCGCTTTCGAGAAAATTATTCCTTATCATTCCAGACACTTTTCCATTCTCTATTATCTCCCGATGTCTCTTTTACCATCGTCATCGTATTCCGTACTGCCTTTTGTTCCTTAGGTGGAATTAAAACGTACCAGGCCTGAAAATACGCTCAGTAGCGATATATAACAGTGCGTCCGGAGATAAAAATAAAAAATAAAGTACCTGCGTCGACTTGATTTTTGACCAAAAAAAGTTGAAAATCGGTCTTCCGGCAGTTTTTTTAAAATTTAAAAAAAAATGAGAAGTTACTAGGGGATGAAAGGAATCGAACCCTCCCGCCCAGGGGTTGCAGGCGAAGAGCGAGGGGTGCAATTTTCCAGGGTAACGTGTGTGGACGTAAAAGACAGCTTAAGGAAAAACTCGTAATGCCTGGAGGTTAGGTTGGGGCGACTGTGAGGGCGAGAGGAAGGAGGCTGCGTAAAGGGGACGAACTATGTCAGTCCGAGTGATGCAGCTAAATGGCGGAGATGAACGTTAATGGATTTCTAGTTATGTGGAAAAAGCATTAAATCCCTCGCATGCTCTTGAAGAAATTAATTTCGATTGCTGTCCCGTTAGCTGGTACTGGGGGTTGGCATTTTTTGAGGGTGGGTTAGCTGGGCGACTCTCCGATTGGCTGGTTCAGTGGATGCCGATTTTAAGGGTAGTTTACCTTACAGGCTGATTTCGTTCGAGGATTTCGTTCACCCCGTATATCACCGTATCTAGGGATATCGTGTGTAGGTCTATATTATCTGGGGGAAAAAAGAACCTTAAAGGTATTTTGTTTCCGCGTTAATAGGGGAAAGAGGGAAACTTTTGTCACTAGAATAACAGTAGCAATATTCTCGAGCGTATAAGTAGTCAAAGTCAAAAGTTTTTCCTTCTCTATACGCTAACATTTTAGTGACTTTTATGAGGACGAGAAAAGGACCTTAGCAGCGAGGATAATGGACGTCCCATGGACATTTCGAATGAAAATATGTTCTCAGTCTGATCCGTACGAGCATTTCATCCCCCTGTAGGAACCCAATCCTATTCTTCTTTTAACTTCGTTCCCTAGACCATACGCATCCTGCCAACGCTAAAAGTTCCAAAATGCTAATATTTTATTTTCCCTATTTTTCTACTTTCTGTAAATGACCACAGCGTAGACCGCCGTATACCGAACTACAGAAATATCCCTATTTGTTAGTGCCAACCTTTCTGAATGATCTATTGAAATTAATCCCTAGTTTCTCTTAAATAAAGGCACGTATCGTCAGATTTGGAACAGTCGAACAAAAAATTCCCTAGATAATTTTTTTCAGAAATTCATATATAATTACTTCGTGCCACCCCTCGAGTGGGGG